>NW_026596040.1:34700052-34700570 GCF_907164565.1 Psammomys obesus | reverse complement strand
TAATATAATATAATATAATATAATATAATATAATATAATATAATATATGTATGTATATATGTATATAAAAAATAAACAAGGATACAGAGAGAGAGAGAATGATCATGGGTTAAATGAGACAACTTATAATGCCAAAATACAATGAGTACTCCTTATTTGGGTCCTGAGTGGACTACACCAACTGTGAAAGACATTTTTGAACAATCAGAAAGACTTCAATATGGAGTAATATACGACACTGAAGAATCGTACGTTTTCTTAGTTGTGACATAGTTTATTGGTTATCTTTTAAAAGTTCTCAACCTTTAGACACATGCTGAGGTATTTAGATGATGGCTTTAGAGCGATGACGTTAGTTCATTAGAAATGTGGGACATGTGTGTAAAAAGAATTACAGAGAATGGATATTTTTATATAGGGGATGGAGCCAAGGCAGTTTCGCTTCTGTGAGCGTTGGAATTTTCCTGTAACAAAAGCTGGTGGAACTTGGGAGTTGCAGGCAAAAGGATCAGGTGTTC
>NW_026596040.1:34697138-34700042 GCF_907164565.1 Psammomys obesus | reverse complement strand
AAAAGCTGGTGGAACTTGGGAGTTGCAGGCAAAAGGATCAGGTGTTCAAGGCCAGTCTAAGCACATGGAAGGCCATTACCAACTAGCCAAAGACACGCCCTGCAGCTGTGGACAAACTATCGCCCAACTGAAATCCCACACTTAGGATTAAAATAAAACATATTGACATAACATAACTGAGTTTACCAAGAAACCAAATCTTCCATTACATTCTATAGCAATGGGTTTTGCTTCTGTGAATTTTGTCCATGTTGAATGTGAAATATGTGGAAATAAAATTACATCTATAGTGAATATGTTACAGACTTTTTTCTTGCTCTTACTGTTTAGTCAATAGAACATTAAAGCTATTTACATAATATTGACATTGCATTGGCTATTGTAAACAATTTAGATATGATTTTAAACATACAGGAGAATAATCATAGGTTACATGCAACTCCTAGGACATTTTATAAAGGGACTTGTTCACTGGTGGGTTTGAGTACATGCAGAGGTGGAGAGGTATTCTGGAAGGAATCCCCCACTGATTCAGAGGGAGGGTTGTATAGTAAGAAATGAGGAAACCCTTTACACAGTGACAATAGCCTTCAAGAAGTACATATATTGTAAAAGTCAGAAGTACCAGAACCTTCCGTGCTAATATGGTAATGAGCTGCTTTGCCACCGGGCACCATGGTGGTTTTATGTATAACCTAGTGCTGGATTAGGCATAAGGGTGGAAGAGAAATATCATAGTTAGGGTTTCTATTTCTGTGATGAAACACCATGAACAAAAGCAAGTTGGGGAGGAAGTGTTTTATTTGTTTTATATATCTACATCCTAGTCCATCATCAAAGAAAGTCAGCACAGGAACTCAAACAAGGAAGAAACCTGGAAGCAGAAGTCGATGCAGAGGCCATGAGGGAGTGATGATTGGTGGCTTGCTCTTCATGGCCTGCTCATCCTGCTTTTATTTTGGTTTTGTTTCTTTTTTACAAAATTATTTATTCCTTTACATCCCAATTGTAGCCCACTCCCTCCTCTCTTCCTGATCTCACCCTCCTTCCATCTTCTCCTCAGAAAAGGGGAACCTCTACTCCTACCCGTCCAAGCACATCAAGTTGTATCAGGACGTAGCACAGCCTCTGGCATGGTGGCCTGGCAAGGCAGCCCCACCAAAGGGAAGTACATGAAAAGCATGTAAGAGAATCATTGTCAGAGACAGCCCCCATTCTTTTTACTAGGGGACCCAACATGAAGAACAAGCTGTCCATTGGGTACATCTGTGTAGGGGTCCTAGGTCCAGTCCATACATGCTCCTTGGTTGGTGTTTCAGTTTCCACAAGCCCCCCTGGACACAGGTTAGTTGGCTATGTTGGTCTTTTTGTGGAGCTCCGATTCTCTCTGGGTCTTTCTATCCTTCCTCCCACTTTTCCACAAGGCTCCCTGTGTTCCACCCAATGTTTGGCTGTGAATTTCAGCATCTGTTTCACTCTGCTGTGTGGGGCCTCTCAGAGGGCAGGTGTGGTAGGCTCTTGTCTGAAAGCATAGCAATGTCATTAATAGTGTCAGGGGTTGGCTCTCTCCCATGGTGTGGCCAGACATTGGTTGGATATTCCCTCAATCTCTGCTCTAGTTTTATCCCTGCACATCTTACAGGCAAGGTAAATTTTGGGTCTAAGTTTTTAGGGGTGGCTTGTTGTTTTCCTTCCTCTACTAGGAGTCCTGTCTGGTTAGTGGGTGGCCTCTACAGTCTCCGTGTCCCATTCTAGTAGGACTCTCTGCTAGAGTCACCCCTATATCCTCCCAACAGCCTACCATGTTGTAGGTTTCCAGTCTGTCTCAGAGATGTCCCAAGCCATGGTTTCTCTTCTCTCTGCAAGCCCTCTGTCACCCTGCCACTCCCCTATTCTTTCCACATCAGATCCCCACCCTCATTTTCCTCGGCACTCCCTCTCCTGTCCTGTTCCCTCTCTTTGAGCACTTCCTCTGTCTTTTCTATTTTCCCTTTTCAGTGACATTTATATATCCTGCATTGGGCCTCCTTGTTACTTAGCTTCTTGGGTCTATGAATTGTGTATGGTTGTCCTGTACTATCTGGCTAATATCTGCTTATAAGTGAGTACATGCCATATGTGTCTTTCTGGGTCTGGGTTACCTTACTTAAAATTATCTTTTTTGGTTCATCCACTTAACTACAAGTTTCATGATTTCCTTGTTTTTAATAGCTGAATAGTAGTCTATTGTGTAAATGGACCACAGTTTCTTTACCCATTCTTTAGTTGAGGGACATCTGGGTTGTTTCCAGTTTCTGGCTATTACAAATAAAGCTGCTATGAACACAGCTGAGCAAATGTCCTTGTTGTATTGTGGAACATCTTTTAGGTATACACCCAGGAGTGGTATTCCCAATTTTCTGAGAAACCTCCACTGATTCCCAAAGTGGTTGTACAAATTTGTATTCCCACAAGCAATGGAGGAGTGTTCCCCTTCCTCCACATCTCACCAACATGTATTGTCACTTTAGTTTTTGCTCTTAGCCATTCTGAAAAGGGTAAGATGGAATCTCAGAGTTGTTTTGATTTGCATTTCTCTGAAAACTAATGAAGATGAGCCTTTCTTTAAGTGTTTCTCTACCATCTGATATTCCTCTGTTGAGAATTCTCTGTTTAGCTCTGTACCCCATTTTTTATTGGCTTATTTAATTTGTTGGTATTTAATTTATTGAGTTATTTATATATTTTGGATAGTATATCTCTTTATATATTTGGATATATATTTTGGATGCCCTCTGTCAGATGTAAGGTTGACAAAGATCTTTACCCAATCTGTAGTTTTGCTCAGTTGACAGTGTCCTTTGCCTTATAGAAGCTTTTCAGTTTCAAGAGGTCCCATTTAGTAATTGTTGATCTTAGAGCCTG
>NW_026596040.1:34637905-34697128 GCF_907164565.1 Psammomys obesus | reverse complement strand
GACTTGAGTTTTGTGTGCAGGGTGTCAGCCTGCTTTTTCATAGAACCCAAGACCACCAGCCCACAAGGGCTGGGCCCTCCTCTATTGATCATTAATTCTAAAAAATGCCCTAAAGGCTTGCCTACAACCTGATCTTCATTTTCTTAATTAAGATCTTCTCTACTCGTATGACTTTAGCTTGTGTCAAGGTGAAATAAAACTATCCAGCACAAGCGTCAAAGGGCAAGTCCTTATGAATAACGTAATGAATTTGAAATTTCTTGGGACAATCTGATTAAAGGAAGGTAGAAGTAAGAAAAAGTACTAGAGGGAATGGAGGGAGACAACTAGTTATGACAAGGCTGGACACCATATATGTAAGGATTCTAGCCAGGAAAGTATCCAGTGGCATAGTGGCATAGATGACCATTAGAAAAGGAATGGTGGTATGCAATTTCATAACTGGGTTTCTGCCAGCACTCCTGAGATGGAGACAGAAGGTCAGAAGTTCAAGGTCATCCTCCGATAAATAGGGAGCTCAAAGCCAGCCTGGGCTCCATGAGACCCAGTGGGGAAGGTGAAAAGATGGGGAGTTTGAATACAAATGCTTTAGTTTCCTATAAGCATTGTTATAGCAACAAAGGCCTTTATGATCAAACAGAATTTAATTTTGATGTTTTCTTGGTAGGAGGAGGATGAAGGAGATAAACCAGGCTCAGCTCCTTATCACGGTGGGTAGATCCAGTAAGGAGTAAAGTAAAATTCATGAATTCAAGTCATTTATCGAAGACAGAAATTAGATCCCTGGTCACCATGACAACACAAGTTTTGACAGTATGTCAAAATTTGAGGAAAGACTTTAAACACCCTGCAATCTGTGAAATGGGTATTTGAGCCAGTCTGTTAGGAAACAGGGTTTCCTCATTTGAAAATGAACCAAAGGAGCCTGCCATCTGTGCTAATCATCACTCGACATTCAAGTGGCAATGTCTAGTTTCTTTCCCTCCTTCCCTCTTACCTTTTTCAATGGACTGAGTCCTCACTGTACTTCCCAGGCTGGCTTTGAACTTCTGGATTTAAGCAGTTCTCACAGTCAGTGTCCACTCAGTGGGAACTGCAGTTGTGTGCCAACACACAGCTGAGGTGTCTGGATTCTGAGGCTGAAAGGAAAGCCAACTTCCCTTCACCATCCTTTGATCTGTTCCCTTTGAAGCTCAATAATTGTAATCATTTCATTTATCTTCCTATGAAAGTTGTTCATGACTTCTCTGATTCATTTCTGTTATTGTTAGATGCTTAGTGAGAAAGGCACCACTGGGGTCAGACTCCAACAGTAACACACCTTCAGTGTCTTTTCTTGTTTTAATGGCTGAAACTGTTTTGGAGAAAATTGAGCATACTCAGTGGTGTTCTGGCCCAACATCTTTGTGCTGTAAGTTGAGCATGTTTCATTTTAATCTTTCAAACATGTGCTCCTTGAAATAACCATGCCCCCAAACATTTGCCACTTCTTTTTTTCTTCCTTTTCCTCCTCCTTATTTTCTCAAATAACCTAGACTGACCTTGAACTTGCTGTGTAGGTGAGGATGACTTTGAACTCCTGATCCTCCTGTTTGTACTTCTTGAGTGCTGGGATTACAGGCATGTGCCATCATGCTCTGTTTTGTGGGTGCTGGGGATTGAACCCCAAGGCTTCATGCATGCTACTCAACCTGTGCAGCTACATCCTCAGCCCTCATCTTCTCTTCTCTAAGTCCTGAGTATGTTCAGGACTGTGCCTACTTCTGAGATGCTTTTCTATGGCTCTGGAAGGAAGTTCCATGCTTTCTTTACCTGCGACAAGCAAAAAATCTTTTCCCGCTCTTATTTTTGAGTAATGCTTGGTCTGTGCTTTATAATCATGAAGGTAAGAACCCATTGTGTTCAGTTTACATTATTATTAAGGCACTGTTTAAAACAAACATTATCTAAGTTTGCTATTTCTCATCCTTACTGTAGCTCACATCAAGAGAGCTGGGAAAAGTGAATTTGAGCCATCTCGGAAAATGTTGGAGAGCTCCAGACCAGACACCTCAGATCCTTGGTTCTACCTCTCAACTCAGAGTTACCTTGAGCCCTTGATTTCCTTGTTTGTCCTGCTGACCTCACAAGAGAGAAGACTAAAGGGGTAACTTACACCTCCAATCTCATCCCAGCCGCAATGTTGCATAAATTAGAGGCACAGTGTAACTGGGGGCGTAGCTCTACTGGTGAAGCTCCTGCCTTGTATGAACAAAGCTCTATAATGGACTCCAGTGTGGTGGCACAAGCTTAAATTCCAGCCCTCAGGAGATGGGGACAAGAGGATCAGAAGGTCAAGGTCATGTTTAGTACATAGTGAGTTGAGGACAGCTGAGGAAGATATAACGATATTCTGCCTCAACATAAAACAAAGAGTTAACAAGCTGTCCTGGATATGATGACAGAAACCTATAAGCTTTGGAGGCTAAGGCATGATCCACAAATTTGAGGGCAGCCTAGGCAACAAAGCAAGATCCTGTCTCAAAACCAAACAAAAGCAAAACAAAACAATAACAAAAAGAGCCAACAGTTGGGCTGTTGATGCTTAAAAAGTGATGGTAAAGGTGTGTGTGTGTGTGTGTGTGTGTGTGTGTGTGTGTGATTTAGGTACTTGCCTGAGAAACAAGTTACTGAATGTTAAAAGTTAAAGAATGTTCTTTCTTAGTGGGAGATCTGGCAACACTCTAAACAAACACAGAACTGCAAACCTCTTTAAACCTTTTTAGCTAGTTTTTCTTTCAAATGTTCAAGCTGGCCAAGACCCAGCTAACTTTCAGTTTCCCTCCTATGGACAAACTGCACAGAACTTCAGCCAACGCTAACGTCAGCTGTTGCTTCCCTGAGGCTCTTGATGGGTTCCAAAAATACTTCTGAAAGCCAAGAATGAAATCTTTGGATAGGGTCAACCTTAGTGAAATAGCCCCAGGACTACGAGGCTCCAGCCAAGTAGGAAAACCACCTTACCCAGTGATGCCTTCCAGCCCTCCTCATACTGCTTCACACTGTAGGGTTGTTCTCGCTGCTGTCATCACCCTTGATGAATTCTCTTTGTTCCAGGGCGACAGCTTGAAGAACCTACAGGTCTCAAAGTTTCAAGTATGTATCAGTCTTAAGTACCTGGGGAATGGCTTTGTGTGGCTAGGGAGAAAGTCACTACTGGGACATAGTAAGATGTAAATTTCACAGAAATCTGCATTCCTATGCAAGAGCCACACATGCTCTTCAGTTTTAGTTTTTCAGACAGGTGTCACATAGCCCAGGATGCCTCAAATTCTGTATGTGTCTGAGGACCACCTTGCACTGATCGCCCTACCACCATCTCCTAAGTGCTAGGACTGTAGGCACAGACTACTATGCTGGGATATATATATATATATATATATATATATATATATATATATATATATATATCCTTTTTAATTTTATTGTTTTGAGGCAGGATCTCAGTAAGTAGAAACAAATAGCCTAGAACTTTTTTGTAGATCAAGCTGGCCTCCACCTCACGAAGATTTATTGCTTCTGCTTCCCCAGTGCTGGGACTGAAGGTGTCTGTCCACACGCCTGGCTTCCCAGGGCAGTCTTAATGGTCCAGGGTATATCCAAGGTTCCCCCAAGGTTCTTGCCTTAACCTTGGCATTCCTAAACACCTCATGGCTCTTTGCAGGACAGCTACAGCTACACACTCATTCCAGGAGAGAGAGAGCTCCCTCATTTAATCCTGTAATTCTTCTCTTAGATTCATTCCCTTGGCTTACCTCTTTCTTCCTCTTAATTCTTAAAAAGACCATCTGTGACCTACTTATAAATGTCTTTACTTTTATTGTATAAAGGCCCAATTATCAATTATAGACCTGAACTCTTCTACAAAGCAAATCAGTTGAAGAGCAATGGATTATATTGGGTTACTCCAAAAATATACAGTTGAGAAAAGTGAACAGCTGGCAGTAACTATAAGTCTTTTTAAAAGGATAACTTTTTCTTTTTATAAAATAATAAATGCTCATTATGGAAGTTGGCAAAAATATGAATAACCTTAAAAATCTTTTTGTCTGTCATGTGTGATTGTGCATTTGTCTGTGGAGTAGACCAGATGTAGAAAAATATCACCTTGCCCAAGAACTCCTTATTTTACATGGTAACTGTAGAAGGAAAATACCCAAAGGGATCACAGTAAGGAATTGCAGCAAGGAGATCCAGCTCCTTACCACCAACGCTAGACATCCAGTACTCTTTTTTTAATGTTTTTAAAAATTTTTTATTAATTACACTTTATTCACTTTGTATCCCCCCTATAGCTCCCTCCCTCTTCCACTCCAACCTCTCCCTCCCTCTCCTTCTTTACACATGCCCCTCCCCAAGTCCACTGATAGGGAAGGTCTTCCTTTCCTTCTTTCTGATCCTAGTCTATTAGGTCTCATCAGGATTGGCTGCATTGTCTTCCTCTGTGGCCTGGTAAGGCTGCTCCCCCCTCAGGGGAAAGTGATCAAAAAGCAGGCCAATCAGTTCATGTCAGAGGCAGTCTCCATTCCCATTACTATGGAACCCACTTGGACACTGAACTGCCATGGGCTACGTCTGTGCAGAGGTTCTAGGTTATCTCAATGCATGGTACTTGGTTGGAGTATCAGTCTCAGAAAAGACTCCTGTGTCCAGATTTTTTGGTTCTGTTGCTCTCTTCATGGAGCTCCTGCCCTCTCCAAGTCTTACTATTTCCCACTTCTTTCATAAGATTTTTTGCACTCTGCCCAAAGGTTGGGCATAAGTCTCAGCATCTGCTTTGATACCCTGCAGGGTAGAGCCTTTCAGAGGCCCTCTGTGACAAGTTCCTGACTTGTTCCCAGTTTTCTCCTTTTTCTGATGTCCATCCTCTTTGCCTTTCTGAATGGGGATTGAGCATTTTAACCAGAGTCCTTCTTCTTGATTAGTTTCTTTAGGTGTACAGATTTTAGTAGGTTTATCCTAGATTATATGTCTAATACGTCTAATATGTCTCTGGAGAAAGGAGATACTTTAGTTAGCTTAGCAATACCCTCCTGAGATAGCTACATGTGACCCACAATGTGGCTAGTAAAGATCCACCTTGGCCTTCTCAGACAGTAGGGAGAGTATGGTGGAGGTGGTGGTGAAGGTGGTGATGGTGGTGGTGAAGGTGGTGATGGTGGTGGTGAAGGTGATGGTGGTGGAGGTGGTGATGGTGGTGGTGATGAAGGTGGTGGTGAAGGTGATGGTGGTGGTGAAGGTGATGGTGGTGGAGGTGGTGATGGTGGTGGTGATGAAGGTGGTGGTGGTGGTGGTGAAGGTGGTGGTGGTGGTGATGAAGATGGTGGTGGTGGTGGTGAAGGTGATGGTGGTGAAGGTGGTGGTGGAGATAGTGGTGATGGTATGGTGATAGAATAGAAAAGAACCTTCACTATAAGAACCTTCTTCTCCAAGTACAGCTTCAGGGAACAGTATCAAGTTCATGTAAAAAATTTTGTCAGTGGGAATGGTCTGTATTAGTTTCTTTTTTTGTTCCTGTGATAAAACACCACGACCAAAGCAACTTATGGAAGAAAGAGTTTGTTTAAGTTTATTATTCCAGAGGATTAAGGAGTCCGTTATGGTGGGAAGGCATGGCAGAAGGCAGGCATAGTGGCAAGAGGAGGAAACTGAGGATCACATTCAACCGTAAACATGAAGTAGCGCCGGTAAGCAGTGCTGCTCCATGGCCTCTGCATTCGCTCCTGCCTCCAGGTTCCTGCCCCGTTAGAGTTCCTGTCCTGACAGTGCTGTGGAAGTGTAAGGCAAAAGAACCCTTTCCTCCCCAACTTATTTTTGGTCCTGGTGTTTCATCACAGCAAGAGTAACCGGAACGGAGACAGCTATGTACTATCAAAGCCTGCCCCCAGTGGCACAGTTTCCCCAGCAAAGCTGCACTTCCCCCGTGGACTCTCCAAATAGTAGCACCCACTGGGTTCTCAGTGCTCAAATACCAGCGTTTATAAGAGACAGTTCTCATTCTAACCACCACATCGTCTAAAAACAAAGTTGTGTGTCATGAACTATGGTGACTAAATTGCGAACTTTGTGGAAGCAAATGCTATGTATAAAAGCAAGGGCCCATTACTCTATCAAAGCCACTTTTTGATGCCAAGACCACTCTCAAGGAGTTCAGTTCACAGCTCAGTAAAATCTATTCCTGTAAATTTCACATAATTAACCCATTTTCCCCACAAGTTAAACAATAGGGGAGGCAAAGAAAAAAAAAAGTAAAATCACTGAATCAAAGAGTAGGACAAAAGCCAAAAACAACACAGACACTTGGAGGGAACTTGGACCAAATAACCTCATTGCACAGATAATAAAACTGGGTCCTAAGGGGAGTGACTCACCTTAGGTTATGTCAGAACCAGAATCCTGTTTCTTTTATATTTCAACCCAATATTGCCTCTACCGTCCCTCTCAGTGAGTGCCGGCCCTTTGCATTCTGGGAGAGATTGGATCAGGTCTTTCTATTGATTAAAATTCACATTCCAATAAAAATGCATAGTTTAACACACGGAGGTCCACACTAAGTAAACTTTAAATGTCAGGTAAACAATAGTATTTTCACATACGTCTGTCCCTTGCGAGCCTCTGGTTACCATTTTTATGATCGGCAGTAGTGATAAGTTTGCAACAGTGGCTCATTTCATAACCCTCTGAAATTTGCCATGTGGCTCAGGCTGACCTCAGGCTCATGGAGGTTTACGTGCCTCTGCCTCCCAAGCGCTGAGATTAAAGGTGTGAACCACCATGTTCAGCTTATGTTTATAGAGTGTGTGCGCGCACACACACACACACACACACACACACACTCTTCCTACCACCTCCCTCTTAGGGCCCAACAGTATCATATGGGCTTTCCTCATTGCCAAGACAAAATCAGGCAGCAGAGAATTCCTGGAATATCTTCAGATCAGACTCAGAGTGTATCAGACCACCTAGAGGGCTTCTTAAAACAGGGATCAATGCGTCCCACCTAGGGTTCTGATGCAGGGGTCTGGATAGGACCTACAAGATGCCTTCCTAACAAGCTTTTGTATGCTGCTCCTAGAATGACCGTGGTTTGGTAGCTGATGCATGTCTATCCTCTGACTAACCTAAGAAAACAAAGAGCCTTGTGCTTGATAAATCTGTCTCAGCCATAGAAAACCATATTCTCTGTATCATCAGAGACATTATTATTACTATTATGGTTGTTTTTGTTACTATTACTGGGTTATGTCTAGGTGTGTATGTACATGTTTGTATGTGTATGTGTGTCCATGGGTGTACTTGTGTATCTTTCTCAATTACTCAATACCTTACTGTTTGAGATAGGGTTTCTTGCTGAAGCTGATACTGACTTGGCTAAACTGGTCGTCCAGAAAGCTCCGGTGATCCGCATATCTCCAGCACAGGTTACAGGCACATATTTCATAGAACCTGACTTTTTCTGTGCAGTGTTGAGGGATCCAAACTCAGGTTCTCAAAAGCACTTTACTGACAGAGCCATCTTCCTAGCCCTAGAGAAATTTTGGAGGGACTAAACCACTCTAAAGAAGTTTGCTGAGCTGAGACCAACGACATTAGACCACAGGAAGGACCAGAACAATAATGAGACAAATTTAGCCAAGAAGGGAAAGAGCAAACAAGAACAAGGAACCAAGAGAACAGTCTGGTGGACAATCTGAAACCACGCTGCAGTCAGAATGTTCTGTGGCTATTTCATACCTTTTATTTATTTATTTATTTTCCTCCAAACATAGCTGTCCAATTATGTGGCTAATTGCAGCTGACTGAGATACTTTTGTTGAGGTTATTCAGGGCAACACTTGAAGTTTTGAGGGCTTTGTTCAATCACGCTGGTGGGAACTCAGTGCCCCATTTCCTCCGTGGAGCTGGGGGCTCCTGGGTGTCGCCCCCTCCTTCGCTCCTCCTCTCTGTGAGCTGCCTGCTCTCTGCCCACTAAACAATACCCTCATTGTTACACCTCATTTAGCTCCTTTAGGAAACCAAGCCTCTGCCTCTTAAGTCCGTGCTTCTCATCTCTGAGCTCTAAGGCTGAGAAGCGTTGCTGTTGAGGGTACCTCATGTTTTGCAAGCAGTGATATCTATATGTCATGACTATTCATCTTATACCTCATAACATGACTCAATTCTAAAATCACTGGGGGGGGATGTTATTTTTTTTAAATTCAATTAAATCTCCACAGTGAGGCCCCTGAGAGTTCAAGGGAAAGAGCAGTCTTTTCTGAGAAGTTCAGGTGGCCAGATAGAATTCCATGAAAAAAGCTAAATGAGAAAATATACACAGCAGTGAATAAAGAGCAAGGGTTGGGGTAGGCAGAGAGACCCTCTGCCACCCAGCAGCCGAGGCAAGCGTTGGCCCTGCTCAATGCCTATATGTTCTCAGGAGCGCATTTCCAGCTTGCTGAAAGCAGAGTTCCATACAGCTAAGAGTTTCACACAACGGGAAATGTTTCCATAAATGTAGCTGGCAGCATAGCAGCCCTTCCAGAATACCAGAATGGCACCTTACCTCACACGGTGCAATCAGAGAAAAAAGCAGACTTCACCTTTCAGCTGAAATTTGGGGGGGGGGTGGTGGAAATTAGCATTGACTTCTTCAAGAATACAGTGTGGTTGGCAGTTGAGTGTAGGGCTCTCGTCTCCTCTCAGCCTCTCACCACCCTGTGATCCCTTGGAGAGGAAGTAGGGCCCAGGAGAGTCCACAAATGAAGAACTGTGACAGATTATGAATAAATGAAACCATTCATGTGCAGTAAAGACAAGTCTGGCTTGGTTGCAGGCTATCTTGCTGCTGGGTCTTACTTAGAGCCTTCACAGGGATGGACAGATACTTGTCTTGGGAATGGATTGCTCTTTCTTTGAGAGACTGCAGTTGGCCAAATTGATCTATAAGAATAAACTGTCCTAGAATAGAGAGGCTAAGGAATCCATCAAATATGGCTCCGATGGGTACTTCCTAGGAATGTTTCCTGTGGTTTGGACTCAGCTCTATGAGACCATCCATCTAAGGGTTACAAGTTGAAACTTTTGTTTCCAAGTTGGGGGACCTGTGGAGATTTCTGTTGCCAAACTCTCCCATTCATTCATTTTATTACATTTTTCTTAAGAAGACATATTAATTTTATTTTATCTGTCTGAGTGTTGTGGCTACAAGTATATATGTATACCACATTTATGCCTGGTAGCCATGGGGGTCAAGAGAGGGTGTCAGAGTCCCTGGAACTGGAGCTCCAGACAGTTGTCAACCAACTGTGGGTGATGGAAACCAAACCTGGGTCCTCTCTAAGAGCAACAGTGACTTAGCTCCTAAGCCATTTCTTCAGCTCCTCCTTATTATCTTATTTTTGAGATAGAGTCTTGCTTTGTTTCTTAGGCTGTCTTGGGAGTTATGATGTAGCCAAGGCTAGCATGGAACTCTACTCTCTTGTGTCAGCCTCCTAAGTAATACCGGCTTCCGCTGCCACACCCAGCTTCCATTCATTTCTCCCAACTAACATACATATGCACGCACAGTCTTTAAAATACTACTAACCTTTTTGGAGGAAAGTAGCTCAGTGACTCTAGTGGTAACTACGTTTTTGACCCTCTGGTCAGTTCTATCCAAAGTACTGAAGAGATCTAACCCTCACCCTGAAACAAACATCCCACACAAGTCCCAGGTCCTTCTTTTCCCACCCCAGTACATTCACACACACATACAAGCTGAGCTCACGACTCAGGCAATAGCCCCAAAGCTGTTTGCTCCTAAAACTGTTGAAGTAGTTTCCTAAACTCAAGATGTCTTAGGTCCTCCCTCTACCCCCTACTGTTCAGATAAAATATTCTGACAACAGCAATGTGAGGGAGAGTGGGCTTGTTTTGGCTCACAGTTCAGAGTACACCCACCATGGTAGAGAAGTCAACACAGCAGGATTGTGAAGGAACTGGTCACACTGTGTTTGTAATTGGGAAACAGAGAGTGATGGATGACTGCATGCTTGCTAGTGCTCTGCTCACTTTCTGTATTTTATGCAGTCCAGTACCCAGTCATGGAAATGGCTGTCACCCACAGTAGGCGGGGCTTCCCACCTCAGTGTAATCAAGATTACTCCCCACAGGCTTGCGCAGATGCTCTTCTCCATAGAAATCCTAGATTAACATTAACAGTTCCATGATTATGCTTATCTGTTAGACCAGCGACAAGCAGACTCTGCTTGCTTTGTGTCCCTGTGTAGTTTCTAGAGCTCCTCTTCTGGGCCTTGACCTCTGATCTATTGTGATTTCTCTGAGCCCTGGTAAATATTTTTCTGCTTTAATTTATCAAACCTGGTTTCTGGCAGCCAACACTCTTGACTAATGGAGTGCCTCACTCCCGTAAGTGCCTACTGGCTCTCAAATCTCTTAAGTTGGATTTTCATTTTTCTGATTGTGAAAGCAAAAGGCACACAGCTGGGATGGGGAGCCCACGACAACAAACTTTGCAACTTCATGGAACTCTCTCAGGTAGTAATGAATACTTCAGAGCTTAGAGAACATCTTTACATAATCTTATTTGATCCTCAAAAATTACCCTACAAATCAGATGGCTGAATTAAAACCATCTTTAAAATGGAGGAAGAAGCTTAGAAATTAAAGCCAACAGCTCTAAGTGGCAGAGCTCAGATCTGAATTAAGGCTTTTATGCCTTTCCAGAGCATCAGTGTCCATGGCAGCCTACTGTCACGTGTCAAGGAATATTTTGATACAAAAGAGGTATGTGTGCTAAAAAAGTCGGCCTCCAGCTTTAGAATTAATGCAAGAGCAAGGAACCAATTTCTTCTAAGAGTAAAGTGGACTGAGGGGATTTGGGGTAGAGCAGGTGGATGCGAGGACACAGAAACAAGTAAATGGATTAGCCTAAAACAGAGGAAACTGAGGATTGATAACAGGGGGATGAGGATTGATGACGGGGGGAGAGATGGTGAAGAAGATACTTGCAAAATCCATGTTAGCTCTGAGGCAGACACTCTCCAAAGTGTTTTGTCTAAACAAGGTGTTTACACTCTGTAACCCTACAAGGCAGATACATGTCAAGAGAGGGGATGTGTTACTATCATCGCATCATAAATCCAGAAACTAAGACACAGACAAGGCAGTGAGCTCACCTGAGGTCTTACTGCTTGACCAAACTTGTTAGGCAAGTAGTAGAGCCTGGATTTGAACCTAGGTGGCACGGCTCCATTTTCTGCATGCTTAATTCATATTCCACCCTGGCTATTCTAATGAGCAAGTTAGGATGGAGAAACCCACTACAGTAGAAGGAAACCTGGGCTTCTGAGCTTCAGGCAAAATTTATGTAAGTTGAAGTGGTTACTAAAGTGTGCTGGTCATTGTTGTCGCTATCACAGAGTATCTGAGAAAATCAGCTTAAGGGGGATGGCTTTATTTTGGTGCAGTTTTCAAAGATTAGGTGCATGGTTGGATGGCTCTATTGCTTTTAGACCTGTAACAAGGCAGAGCTATCATGGCAGAAGGGTACAATGAAAGAAAGCTGCACCAAAGTTACAGTGGCATATTTCTTCCCACCTTCAACCTGTCCATTCAGCTATGAGCTCACCAATAGATTAATCTATGGATGAAGTCAGGTCCCTCGTGATCCAACCACCCTTAAAACGCACACCACTTGGCAATGATGTCTTTATTTAGCACGTGAGCCTTCTGGAAGCAAAGTGAGATTCAAATCACAACACAAAATAAGACTGGTAAAGCATATGCTGAGCAAAAGGAAGAGTAGATGACAGCTCTTCTCAGCTAGGCCTTAGATCAAGCCTGTACAAGAAGGAGCATGGATATGAATCCTGCTCTGTCTCACATGAGCTGAGTGATCTTGGGTAAGTCACATAGCATCAGTACCATGCCTGGAAGTGGCCTGCATCAGGACCAGGATGTTCTGTGGCTTCAGTATGATAGGAAGATGGGCTTCTTGCCAATGCCTGGATGTGCAAGAGAGCCACAGGCATTTCCCTGGGGAAAGGAGGATAAGCCAGGGAGGGGAGATGCCGATCAAGAACCCTCAGTAGACTCTGCAGGAGACCTGAGAACAGTGGGTGGCCTCTGGCCACAACAAAGCCCATAGTACACATGAGGCCAGGGTGTGTCCCAGGAACAGCCCCCCCCTCCCGCCGAGTTCTGGGAGTAGGCAGAGACCAGTGGGTTTTTCCATAAGAGTTCCAAGGCCTAAGCAGCTAGTTTTGACAATAAGAGCCAAGATAAGACACAAACAAGAAAAATGAGGCAAAGCTGAGCAGGTGGGAATCCAGTGAGTAACAGGAAAATGAGGCCAGAAGAAGCAGCAGGAAAACTGCAAGGGAGCAACAGGCTGCAGCCTTTCAAAAGAACAGACTGTTGGTAAAGAACAATGCCGTGCCTGGCGCTCCAGGCCTCCATATCAGTGCGCCTCAAAACTTAGTGGGCATCAGAATCACTTGAGAAACTTTATTAATTTGCTAATTTCTGGACTCTAATCCCAAAATTTCTGGTTGGAGTCTGGCATAGGGCCTGAGAATTTATATTTCTAGCACCTTCACAGCTAAAACTGATGATGCTGGCCAGGAAAGCATGCCTAGTCTACAAAGTGAGTTCCAGGGCAGCCAGAGATACACAGAGAAACTAAAATATAGAGAAGCCAAAATATAGATAATAGGGATAAAGAGATGATACAGATATAGAGATAGCTAATCTAGATTACATAGAGAGAGATAAATGATAGGTGACATAGAGATAATGTAGATTAGATTTAGATATGGATATAGATATAGGTGCAGATAGATGAGAGATACATAAGATTAAAACTATCACATCAGAAACAGAAGGAAAAGAGCCCAAGGGAAGAGTGCACGGCTTTTTGTGTAGGTACTGAAGACCCCTTAGATCCTCCTTTTACCAGCAAGCCCTTCCCCAGTGAGATCGTCTCCCTTGATTTTAAACTTCATATTTTATGCACCTCCACATTAGACACATCGGTGGACAGAGAGCTGACTTGAAGTCGCAACTTGTTCCTAGGCTTGGCCCTGACACTGAGAAGTTGGGGAGACGTAGCTCCCCTTGTCTCCTTTGACTCCCCCACCCGTCAACTGGAGATCCGCACCTGTGCACAGGAGAGGACTGAACGAGTTGCATGAAAGCACGCTTAAGGTTGCAGGAATGCTGCAGACCCAGCAGCTGACAGAGATGAGTGTTTTCCCCATTGTTCCCCTGGCGCTCTTGGCTGGTCTGACTCTGATTCCAACTGCATTCCAACTGCAAGATATATAAGATAGACTCCCGTCCTGACCTTGAGAAAGGAAATCATTTTCAAAAGCGCTTTGGGGAAATACTTAGTCTGTATGTGAATTGAGATCAAATCACAGAGTCTTTGATACTGATAATGAAATTAATAGACTCATATCAAAAGGGAGCAAAGGTCTCATGTTGACATCATCATCCAGCAGGAGACCTTGCTGCATGGATCCTCTCAAGTGAGGCAAATGATTAACTTTGAAAGGGTCCAAAGTGCCACTCTCAGCTAAACCGTGTCCTCCTTGCTTTATGGGTGTGCTGCTGATTCTATTTTTTTTCTCACCAAAGTATAGGAACCTCATATTTATCACTGTTTAACTTTATTAAATCTTATCCTTTGGGAAATATAGGAAAAGATGGGCTACGTGAAAGGACAGCTAAATTTAATGATGCCAGCTTAGGGACAGAAGCAGGATCAAGGCAGAATTTGAGGACTATTTAGGCTGATCTTCTCTCCCTGAGTTCCCTGTCATCCTCCTGCCCCCACCCACCCTTTATACCTTTCTACCCCACTAGTATTCCTTTTGCTTTCATATTACAGGTATGTGTTCTATTATCTTCCCCACCCTGATTCCTCAAAACTTCTGCCAGCACCCCTAAAGACCCTTTCTAGTTCCGTGACCTATGCCCACATTCATTCCCATGTAACCACACTTATGCGAACCCTGGAAGTCAGGGTGTGCGTAGGAGAGAATGTGTGGTATTTGTCTTTCTTAGGATTGCTGAGAGATGTTCTTATAACTGTCTCTAGCGGTGACCAGCTAGAGTTGCTCAGTTGCTCCTGAGTGAGCTCTCTTAAGTGTTCATGGCAGCCAACACTTGAAGATATTTAGCTGCAGCACCTTCTACATAATGCTATTTTGCAGCCAAGTGGCAGAAAGGAAGCTGCTGTTTCCATGCAGGCCTGTGGTCACTTTTCTCGTAAGCTCACTGCTGTCAAACTATGCCTTTAATCCTCTGAATGGATACCAAACCCAGACTGTTTCTAGTTTTCTAAAACAGTTCACTTACCCCGTGGTCCCCCGAAGCATAGCACGGGCTCACCTATCTCTTTGGTGATGTGCTCATTTCTCTGGGTTGGCAGGTGCATTCACTAGAAACAACTTATTCCCATCATGCTCTCTTCACTCAGCTTCTCCACCTGGCCTTGCTCATGTTTTGTTCTGCCCTCTGAAGTTCATGACCTATCCTCCTTGATGAAAAAAAATGAAAGCACGCAGGAAAGAGATAAAGAGAGTGTGTTTGCTCAGTTTTGTTTGCAGCATGCCATGTCTGCTCCAACACCTCACGAAAGCCATTCTTTAGTGTCTCTCAAGGTACTTGTTTTCTGTAGGAAATATTTGTGTGTCTGACTTCTAAACAGCCCATGAGCTGATAAGACCTGACTAGCCCCCCTGCATTGGATTACTGACACTCTTTCTCTGCCCTGGCAACCACTGAAACTGAAATTACACAAGGACCTTTGGTAATAAAGCCAAAGGCAGGACAGGAGAAGCATCCTCTTTGGCACAACAGCAGGGATTTAGCATTGGTACAATGAAAGATCTGATTGGGTTTTATTATTTAACTAATTAAGTTCATGTATATGAGTGTTTTACCGACATGTATATATGTATGTGAACCATGTGTGTGCAGTGCCTGACACAGATGGGTGTGTCAGGTCCCGTGGAACTGGAGTTACAGATAGATGACTGTGAGCCAGCGGTTCTCAACCTCTGAGCCACAACCCACTTACGACCGAATATTAGCTATACCTGCATATCAGATATTTACGTTATGACTGGTAACAGTAGCAACATTACAGTTATGAAGCAGCAATGAAATAATTTAATGGCTCAGGGGTCACCACAGTCTGAGAACTGTACTGAAGGGTTGTAGCATTAAGAAGGTTCAGACCCACTGCTGTAAGCCATCATGTATGTGCTGGCAATTGAACCCAGGACCTCTGCAAGAGCAGCAGGTGCTCTAACCACTGGGGTATCTCTCTCGACCAAGATCTGATCATTTATCTATGTCTCGTTGCAATGTTAGCTGGTGGTGAGTGTCCAACACTTTGTCCATCTCCTCTTCTCTGCACTCTAATTATGAACTTAATGTTTATCAGTCCCCTACAAGGGATGGTGACTGGGAGCGCTAGTAGCCTACAAAATGACCCTAAATGTAGTGAAGAGGCTACACATCTGAGTAGGCCGGAATGGAGAGTCTACTCCCTGAATTCCACCAACCTGGCAATGTGTGTGTGCTGTAACCGAGCATGGAAGGGAGAGGCAAAGGCCTGTGTGAGCTTTCCTGTGGTCTAAAGTATGTTCTGCTGGCTCCATTTAGAGCTCTGTGGAGAGGGATGCATCATGCTCTCGTCACTCCACCCTGCGTCTTTGATAAGGCTTCTTGGCCTCCTCTCTCTGGCAGGCTGCCGAGTCCCTGCTACCAGGATATCAACTGATTACCACGGTGCTATCATTGAGACCCAGTCGTATTCCATAATTTCAAGTTCACAGATGCGTATTAAAGGCTGGCCATCTACATGACATTGGGAATGACACAGGGCTGTAGCACCGAACGAGACAATCTCCGCTAGCCGGGCCTCACATTTTAGTGACAGGGTTTGGGCATTCAGTGATTAATCACCTATTGTAAATGATGACAGTAATATTCACCATAAAAGAGGAGACTCGGGCACAGGGAAACATCCTTCAGAGACTGGCATTCCACCTGAGTTCTAGAACTAATTAGGATTGGCCAGCTGCAGACTGGAGAGAAGGTAAGAGTGTCACCGAAAGAGATAACGGCATAAGTGACTGAGCAGATAAGCGAGAGACAAAAATAATCTTTCTTCCACGCTTGGTGTGGCGTGACTTGTTGGGGAAACTGAGGAGATGGTCAGAACAAGGTCACCCAAGGCCTTAGAGACTGCATGCTTGAGGATTTTATTCTATGGGCAAGTGGATTATGAGCTTTGAGTGGTGTGTGTGGAGGAGGAGTGGTGCGTGTGATCATGGAGGAGAGAGGTTCATGGGTAAAGTGCCAGCCGGCAAGCATGAGAACTCGAGTTAGGATATCCAGTGCTCACATCAAAAAGCCAGTGACATATTTAACCCTAGTGCGGCAGGGACAAGAGCTAGTAGGACCCAGAGCTCTCCAGTCAAAAATCTAGCTGAGCAGTGAGCACCGTGTCCACCAAGAGACTTTATCTCAAAAGAGAAGGTGGAGGCGGACCAAGAAAGACACCCAGTGTCTGTCTGTCTCCAGCCTCCACACGCATACATTCATACACACAAATGCACACCATTCCTTTTGTGAAATAATTGGACTTTATCATATGAACAATTAGATTTTCCTTTGAAAACATTAAATGGATAAAGAATAGAACACAGCCGCAGAGGGTTAAGAGGACCTGTGGTGAGGCCAGTCTTTAAGAGGTCAGCTATCTAGACACAAGGGTTCTCTTCATATGTGGAAGACAGAACCATTCAACACAGCCTACGGAAGCGAATCGGGGCTGTGTGCAGGGGACTACTGCATTTGAAGGCTGTTGGAAGCCACCGTGTTCCTTCTTGTGACAGTGTGTCAGGACCCCAGCAAAAGCCCCCGAAAGAAATGGGTCTCCAGTCACAGACCAGCCTATACAATGACCCTGGTGCCTAGAATAACTGAAGTGTGAATCTAAAGGCAAAAGAGGAATTGCAAGTAGCTGTAGAATAACTTTATTAAACTGTGTAAAGCAAAGTCACAGAATAAGTCTTCAAAAATCCACTTTGCTGAACTACAGTGTATGTAGCATATACTGTAGCCCCATTACTTGGGAGGCTGAGGCAGAATGATTGCTGCAAAATCAAAGCATCATGGCCTATATCATAAGACTCTGTCTCCAAAGAAGTCCATTTTGTAACATACTTTTAAAAATAAATCATGTAAAATAAAACTCATCATCATTTTCAAGTGTTTAATAGAGCAGTTCCCAGTACCTACAGGATGTGCTATACTGCTCTCATCTCTGTCTAATTCTAGAACACTTCCAGCACTTCTAAAAGAAACCATTTGCTCAGTAAATAATCTCTTCCCTTCCTATTTCTTCTGCCCCCTTGCAATCACTCATCTACTTTCTGTCTGTATGGCGCTATTGAGACTTGTAAAAATGGAATCATGATGTGTATCTTAATGACATGTTTTCAGAGTTCATCCATGTTGTAGCATGTGTTTATGCTTCATTCCTTTTAAGTTTTAATAATCCCTTGTGAGTATAAAGCAAATTTTATATATTCAGTCATGTGTCGGGTTGTTTCATATTTGACTGTTGTAATCAATGCTATTATAAACATTCACAAGCAAGTGCTTGAGTACCTATTTTCAGTTCCCTTGGGAACATTCCTAGGTGTGGAATTGCTGGGTCATATGGTTCAGTCTATGTTTGAATTTTTAAATAACTGCCAAGATTTTCCCCCATGGTGGACTACATCAATTTACATTCTCATTAGCAATGTGATTAGCATTTCTGTTTCTCCTTCTCCCCCACTTCTGTGGTGTCCACCAAAGTTTGTGCTACTCCCCAGTGCGACAGTGTTACTAGCTGAGACCTTTAGGAGGTGTTAGCCCATGAGCCCTCTGCCTACACGAATAAATTAAGGCCATTATCACCAGTATGGGGACCTAATGGGGGGATGTTTGCTCCTGTGTGCTCTCCCTCCTGGAACAGGATTTCGGAATTTTCTCGACACCTTACAGATGTCTTCACCTGAAAGAATGACAGACTTTGAGGGCCAGCAGTGCTTGGAATGGTTAGTGCAAAACACTGAAACAAAAAGGTTAATTGCTGCCATTGGTCTGAGGACAGGGAAGGTTTGGTTTGTGTGGCTAGAGGAAAGGAACCGAAAATCATTGAGTAGAGATATTGGTTGGCGTGGAGAGGGCACGCGCATGTAAGATGAAGTAGGCATACGCATTGAGATGTCTAGGAGAATCTTCTCCTGCAGCCTTGCCAACCAGGGAACTTGGATGCATTTCACATCAGCAGTTAAGAATGGTGGCTTGACTATCTAAAGTGCTTGAAAGTCACATGGAAATTGTGTTCACAGTAAAGATGAATAGATGTCCTCTGGAGGCATCTCCATCACTGTTGGAACAGGGGGTGGCTGTCTTCCCATCCAGGAAGGACTCTGGTCAGCGGAAGCTAGGCATCCCTCCAACCACCAGCACAAATGCTTTGCCCAGCTGACCCCTGGAACTCTGCCCTGCCTCACACAGTCATCTGACTCTTCCAGATGGAATTGCCAAGATGGAATGAAAAGGAAAGGCACCTCTGCTGCACTCATCTTGACTCATAAGGGACTTAGTAGAACTAACGTGATGGCTGGCAGTGAGAAAGTGGCTGTGTGGTCACTTGAAGGTAAGCATAAAGTCAAGGTCTATGTCAAACTCAAATGTATTAAACTCTCTTTGGATAATTGTCAATGGCACATAAATTAGCATCTCTCCACGACGAGAATGCTTGTTTCCTTACATCTGAGAGCCAAGAGTAGTACTCACAGGGAAGGGGACAACCATGTTTGCTGCTGCCTGCTTTCAACTTTCAATTGTTTTTGTTGTGCAGTTGTTTTGTTTTACTCTGGTCTGGGTTTGCAAGGAAACCTTCTTAAGTCTCTAATTTCAATACCTTTCTACCAAGTTCCTCAGAAAATACTGCTCAGGTGTTTTGTCAGGTTTTTGTTGTTGTTGTTTTGTTTTGTTTGCACAAAAGGTCCGTTCCCCAGCTTCCTTGCCAACTGCAGCTTCTTTATACATCCTTGTTATTCTGGACTCAGTAGCTACCATGCCTGTGGAAACAGAGCAGATATACTGGCCCAAAGGGACATAGCTGTCTCATGCTCCACATAGGTGGACTCAGAGGAGTAGCCTTACAGGCTCTTCAAACCCTTTGCAGGGTGCAGTCACGTCCTTACGCATTTCTCCAGTCCAAGACACACTCTACAGCAGAAGACAGATCTCTTTGCTCCTGCAGCCACACTATTGCTGCAGCACCCGTTCCCTCCCCTTGTCTCTGAGCACACTATTCCCCACTCTACCTCAAATCTCATTGTCCATCTTCCAACCCTTCCATGTCTGGGCATTCTTCAAGGTCAGTGTGTAAAAGTAACTTTTTTTTCACCTGATTTAATTGATGTCTTGGAGGCTTACTGCCTCCCTCTGCTAACCTAGTCCTAGTCCTGGAAGCTTCTGGCCTCCATATAACCTAACCCAGGCCTAGAATGTTTTTAGCCTCTGAGACTTACTTCTGAATAAGCTCACCCTCTCTAGCTCTTTTTGAATCTGGCTGGCTCGTTCAGCTCAGCTGTTCTGGCTCAAATGCCTCTCCAAGCTGACTGATTCAATCTGACTTCTCTCAACTTCTGATTAAATTGCTCTTCTTGGTCTCAAACTAACTCTAGCAATCTGTTCTAATCTTTTGGCTCTTTCTCATACTCTGGCTTTTTCTGTATTCACCTGTGCCCAGCTTGTTCTCTCTTTTCACCTGTCTCTGTAAAACTCTCCCAACATAAGTGCCTCCTCTTCCTCTCTCTCTCTACCTCTCCTTCCCTCCCCTTTTATTTCCCCTCTACCTCTTTCTCTGCCTCTCTCTCTTATATTGAGTATTATATATTGCATATCTAGAGTATAATTATTTTTTTCCTTTTTAAAAAAATTAATTTTTTATTAATTACAGTTTATTCACTTTGTATTCCAACTGTAGCCCCCTCCCTCATCCCCTCCCCAACCCGCCCTCCCTCCCTCTTTTCCACCCATGTCCCTCCCTGAGTCCACTGATAGGGGAGGTCCTCCTATCAGATCTATCAGGTCTCATGAGGAGTGGCTGCATTATCTTCCTCTGTGGCCTGGTAAGGCTGCTCCCATCTCAGGGGGAGGTGATCAAAGAGGCCCTGTTCTCTCTTAAGTCTTCCTTTCTTTCCTCTCTGTTCTCCTGAGAGTTGGACATATCCTATTCTGTCAAATCTTTCTCTGATTCATCATTTTGTCTGTTTCTCAATTATACATCACTTTCAAACATGGGTGCTTTCTTCTACAAACTAACTTTACCTTCATTATTTGGGATTAAGGGTGTGTACCAAGGGTGTAAGTCTGTATTCCAGCCAGAGGAGTTAAAGTGAGTGCTAAGGGCCTGTCTGTATTCCAGCCAGAGGAGTTAAAGTGAGTGCTAAGGGCCTGTCTGTATTCCAGCCAGAGTCACCATGTGGCTGGACTACAATCCCTCTGCTTCATCTTGTATCTCACCCATGAAACATCCCTTCCCATGGCTGCAAATCACTTCTTTCTACTCCTGGTATCTTTTAAGGGGATTTTCATCTATCACTTGTTTCCGTAGCTTTGAAACATCACTCTGATGTGTCCACTGGTTTAATTTTTCTATCCTACTGTCCTTCAAATGCCTTCAGGATGAAAACCATTGATGCCAGATTGTTTTAGGATTCTTCATTCCACGTCTAGACTTTACTATGTATATTGACTCCTACGGGCATATACTGAATGGATTCATTCTGTGGAGACACAGGAACCACGGTAGTGAATGGAGAAGAACATTGTCACATATCAGTTTTTGTTCCAAGCCAGGCTTATCCACTGTTTCTTCAAAGCTTCTAGCAGGCCAGATTCATCATGGTAGACCAGAACGTGAGTCCCATTCACCCTTTCCCAGGAACACACAAACCTGGCGTCCTCAGGCTTTAGGAGCTCCAGCACCACTATTTGTCCCCAGAACATCTGGAAGAGCCATTTCCTCCAGCAGCCACTTTCCACGGTCTAGCCCTCCCTCCCTCCTGCTGGCCTCTTCTCTGAGAAATGTTAAATATTCATGGGCTGAATGGAGTGGCCCTGTGGACTGGACACACCCGTCCTCCTCAGGGGATCTTTACTGCCTCTATCAACCTTAGAGTTTCATTCAGTTTGAGAAGCCGTTGCAACAACCAATATATTCAAAGTGTCTAAACTGTGCCAAGAAAGACTCCTTCTTAATTCTCCCATTTGCCCTTTCTCTTTCCTTTATATGGAAACCACCCCTTACCCAGCTCAGGTTGTCTGTTTTTCACCTGCTGAGCCTGTACTTAACATTTGCTCTCTTCCTCAAAACTCTAATTCTTGGACTTCTGCATCCTTGTCTTTCATGTCCCACTTCCTGGACCTTCACCACATCTTTCTAGACATGAAATGACATGGGCTACCAGTAACAGGAAACCCTACAAGCAGAGCTAAGTGAATCACGATGGCTTTTTCTTATATATGAGAAGATGACACGCAGCTACTGAAATTGGCTTAGTGGATCACCAAAGCAAGGAGCAGTATCTCTGAGACTCTTTTGTCCTTATTCATGTGTGTCCAAGGTCACAATGGTGTGGCTCAGGCATCAGATCTGCATCCAAGAAAGGATATGGTAACTTCCCCCTCTTTGTATACTTTCTCTGCAGGAAAAGAATTCTCTGGCAGATTTCTTATTGTTTCATTAGCTAGAGGTGAATCACACATCTGGCTTCAAGTCAATAACAGTTCGTCCTGTAGAGGCCTGGAAGATGGGAACCCCCTGAAATCAAGAAACCTCAACCTTCTAACCAAAGAAATCTGTGTTACGTTAGTGGGGAAAGGGAGTATTGGAGGCAGAATGGCTTTGCCTTGGTTGCAACTTGTGATTATCATTCATCCCTTTGCCCTCCTCCCATGAGACTTGCTCCCTGAAAGCATGAGTCACAAACATAGCTTCCATCCTGCCACAGTGATGACAGTTCAAATCCTGTATCTCCAGCCTTGGTGTAGCTACGGTTGTCTTAAATGAAACTTACCCACAAATATGCTATGTAAAGTAGCATCTTGATGTCTACTTCGTGGTCAGCACTGGGGGAGTGG
This sequence comes from Psammomys obesus, assembly GCF_907164565.1. Classification (NCBI taxonomy): domain Eukaryota; kingdom Metazoa; phylum Chordata; class Mammalia; order Rodentia; family Muridae; genus Psammomys; species Psammomys obesus. The sequence goes on along the minus strand of NW_026596040.1, from coordinate 34,674,877 downwards.
AGTAGGTGGTTAGATAGTGAGGTGCTATTGGAACATCTGAGGTGGCCAGCCAGAACCAGGCAAGGCCACAGGAACTGAGGAAGGCCTAAGATGTGTCTGACAATGTGTGAGAGCACTGCATTGTACAAATAGGAAAACTAACACTGCGAAGACCTTCCGTGCCGCATGTTGTATAGCCGGTTAATGGCACAGTGCTGTCCTAGATGAATTCAGTGTTTCTCTTACATTCAGCTGTCACTGCATGCAGGTTCTGCTTATCTTCTGCCTCAGGACCCAAGAAACCACCGTCAAAGCCTTGAGGAATTTCCCAAGTGGCTTTTCGCATCAGCTTCATCACAGACTGGGTGCACATTCTCACCAGATGATGAAAAAGTCAAAGAGACTGGGATGCATTTGTTAATCAGGTTCTCCTGGACTTCAGGAAAGGCAGTTCTCTGGAAGGAAGGCAGTTACCATCAGCCACACCTAGCAGGAACAGATGGAGGCTGGTTTCAGTTTCACCAGGATTCACCAGTAGCTCTCTTCGTTTAATAAGATGAGAGGATGATGCTAAACCAACACTGATGTAGCAAAGCCTTCAGGGCTACTTTTTAGCTGCATATGTTCCTTTTCAACGCTACAAATTGCCTCACAGCTCTTCTGTAATCGACAGTAAAACCAGCCATGGCTCTAATAATCACAAACAGATTTCCTCCTAGAAACCAAAACCAAATGGAGGAAAGGGATTAGCAAGTCATACACTAGTCCCACTTGTCATTGTATACAGTCAGTCATTCATCACCTTGCTTAGATTCTGGACCTTCCTAAAAACTGTCGGTTTGTGCAATGGTTTCCTGATCCCGGCTTCTCCAGGGGAATGGCACTTGAATGGCATATACTTCCTTGGTGAATTTGAGCACAAGCCTACCATCCGGCAAGCAGCTAGAAAAGACACAGCAGAGCACTGTGTACAAACAAGCCATGATAGGGTCAGCATGCACAGTCACACTCCTGTTTCCCAGTCTTTGCTTTAGCAAACACACTTCCTGCCCTGAGAGAGTCAGCATGTGAATTCCAGTTTGTGTGGATGCTTTCCCCAAAGACACAACACTTTCTGAAAGGTTTTACATAGTTGTGTTCTTGAGTTGAGTGAAACGTGTGTTCTGATGTTTGACAGTTGGCTGATTTGCCCTCATGAAATAACTGGAATTCACTTTGTTTTCACTGGAGGCCTGGATGTGTCTGTGCATGTTTATTTAATATTAAAAACACATTTGTAGCTCATCTACTCAGCTACATTTTTTTTTTTTTGTGAAAATTACTTGTTCAGGCTGGACTAATCATAAGAAACGCCATCACTAGTAAATTCCTCATGCTTAGATGGAGGCCGACTTGGCTGTGCGTTGGGGTCAGAGAAACTATAGTTTATTCTCAACTTTACAGTCAGTTAAAAATGACTGCCTCTACCAAGACAAAATCTACTTCCCAAGCAAAATTTCTTTCAGCATGCTTAGAGAAAGGAAACCTTAAATGACCCTTGAGGCTTTTTTTTTTTAGTTCATGTAAACAACAATAACAACAAAAACAACACATGGTTGGGCACATTTCTCATCTGGCTGTGAGAATGGGGAGTTGGAGACAGTAATCCGATAATACATTTATTGAGCATTTACAGAGATGTTAAGAAATGTTTATCAAATCCGTATTGATGTTTAGAAATTCTGAGACTACGAAAATGCTGGCTTCCAGGCGGAGAGGAGGCAGAGCTGGAAGATAACAGAGACTGCTTTTTTTTTTTCTTATTTAACTATTTATTAAGTTAATAATTCTATCAGTGTTAAACACAAAAGGATACTTAACTCAACAGAAAAAAACATTTTTCTCTTGGTTTGCTACTTTTTATTAAATATCCAACAATAACTAAAGATGCCTGGTTCTCATATATGTTAACAGACAGCTGGATAAGAGAGTTCTTTCACAATGCAAATCCAGTGGGGAACGGAGCTAAACAGAGGATTCAGAGAAACACTAAAGAAATGCTCAATGTTCTTAGTCATTAGGGAAATGCAAATCAAAACAACCCTGAGATTCCACCTCACACCCATCAGATTGGCTAAGATAAAAAACTCAAGGGATGATGCATGCTGGAGATGTGGAGAAAGGTGAACCCTCTTCCCTTGCTGGTGAGAATGTAAACTTGTAAAACCACTTTGGAAATCAATCTGGCACTTTCTCAGAAAATTAGGAATAGTGCTACTTCCAGCTATACCACTCCTAGGCATATACCTAAAAGATGCCCTACCATTCAATAAGGACATTTGCTCAACTATGTTTGTAGCAGCTTTATTTGTAATAGCCAAAATCTGGAAACAACCTAGATGTCCCTCAACGGAGGAATGAATACAGAAAAGTGTGGTACATTTACATAATAGAATACTACTCAGCAGAGACCACTTTTAAAAGTTCTGCAATAGTCAGGCTTGACAATGGATGACCTAACCCTAGCACTGAGGGATGGGGAGCACTAAAAGAAGAGTCGGGAGCACCAAAGGAAGAGTATCACAAATTAAAGCTCAGTCTGCACTACATAGAAAAAAAAAGTCAGTCAGTCAACCAAACAATTATCACAAAACTGACAGTCTTTGCCTGGTTGGTTGTAACCATCAAGGTATAAATAGCAAAACGTCAATCTAAGCAATTGATTGACAGGGACAGGCACCAGATTGTGTCTATATTTCTAGATACTACGGACAACGGTCACTTTAGTATAGTGTTTGTTTGGGTATCTAGATCAAAAATGCATGCTTCATGAAGGTTTTCAGAGTTTAAGGATGAAATTAATGAATTGCATGTTCTCATAGGTATGGGCTATCTGGCAAACTATGGATATTCTATAAGAATGAGCCTGTGGAGAAAAAAAAACCTCAAACTAAGCCCCTTTCTTAGGGGAGAAACTCAAATATATTCTAGTAACATGGAATTGTTTGTATGAGAGGAACAAAATAGTTTAACAGATCAAGAGATGAATAAAACTGACCTGGAGACAAGAATTGAGGCAAGAGAGAAAATCCAGATCTCAGGAACTTTGAGTTTTTGCAGAACTAAAATAGGGAAGCATATTATGACCATAATCATGTAACATTGTGAACGCATTCAAGCACACCAGGCCAGCCTCTCATATACTGAACAGTAAAATGTCACTCAACAACAATCTTATTACCATAAACTGCGATAGTTCTATTTCACTTCATTATTTCAGAAATGTTGTGTTTTTTCACTGTTTCTGCAAGTGAGTTATGATCTGTGGTTTGAAAAATCAGGACTGGGTGAGGTCCAGAGTACTTAAGACTTTTAGTGAGGTCCTACTGAAAGACAAATGGCCCACGCGAGTCAAAAAACTTTTGGTGATCTGGCAGGTTGAAAGGTTTGCCCTTTCCTTGGGAACCATGGGCCTGCCAACATTGGACCCAAAGTGCTAGGTCCTTGTCACCTCAAAGATGTGAGGGAACCTTCACTGACACCTATCAGCTAGCAGGATCCGCAGAGATTGGAAGGGACAAGACACTGATATCACTGAATGACACTGGGGACAAGGAACCCTGGAAGATCTACATTGCTGTGTAGTTACACTCTCTGTAGACCTTGCTGAGCGTTGTGGCTCGAAAAACCACGTCTCCCCAGCTGGTGGCATTGTTCGTTTGGACATGGCTATCAGATGTAAGGCAAAAGGGGGCAGGCTAGAGGGCTAAGGCTACCGAGGGCTGAAGCCTGCTCCCTCAGCTGCTAAGATATGGCAGGAAGCCTCACATTTTCTTTCACTGCTATGGACTCAGCCTCTTCAGATGCCATTCCTTCTGACATGATGGCCCGCACTGTCTCACACCACGACCAGCATAACTACTTCAACTAGAAAAGTAAACGAACACAGAGGAAACAGTGCCAATCATCTGTGTAAAGCTGAACTGCGGAGATGAATCCCATGGCACTGTAAGCTCTGATAAAACAATTGATGAAAGGACAGCCCATAATTTGAAACAGAGAATGAAGAGGTATATGAGAGGGTTTGGAAGGAGGAAAGGGAAAGGGGAAATGATACGATTATATTATAACCTCAGAAATAAGAGATATAGTTTTTAAAAACTAGACAAACCACATCAGAGCCACAGCTGACGGCATGCTTCTCTCATTCCAGCTGCTCAGGCCTCAGGAGTTTAACCTGAGTAATAACGCGAGACCCTGCCTCGGAATCAATGAGTGAATGAATGAATGAGTTCAGTGGCTGTAATGTCTTAACAGGTGACCATACTCAGTTTTCTTGGATCATTTTCAGAATGTTTATCTATACCTCTCTAACTGTTTTAATTGATGCTATTGTAAGATTGTCTTTCTCTCTTCTTGAATCAGCTTTTCACAGATTTTATTCTTTTCAAGTAATTTACTTTTGGATTTATTCTTTCTGGTATTTCTTCCCATAGTCTTTTATGAGTCCTGATAGCACATACATACATTCATTTATTTATCTTGTTATTTTTTATTTTGAAAACTTGCATTTATTAGCAACGGCTTTATTCCAATAGCACTCTGTTGTAGTGGCAACACCTTCATATGACTGAGTGCTTAGGATTGGCGTGAAATCACACTCCGCACGCACGCGAAGAGGGCCACGGTGTTTGTACAGTCAAGCAGCCCTGAAGGAGGCTGTCCGCCTAGAGCTACAGGCATTGCTCCGTGCTTCTGCTTGGAAACCAACACTTAATAGCCAGCCAAAAATACATCTCTGCCTTTAAAAAAAAATGTGAAATTTCCTAGATTTCTATGAAGTACTAGATATTAATGCTTTAAAAACAATAAAGAATAAAATTAAGTTCAAATATCTGAAACTCATTGGTATTCACCAGTGATTCATAAATCTATAGGTAGCCTTTGGTTTTCACTGACATAAACATACCCATATTCGAGATCAATGACTGCAGATTGGGACAGCAAAGGAACTGCAGATAGCTAACACAAATTTGGAATAAACCTGGACCTGCTGCCTTTCTTGTGTGATCTGAGAAGTTTTCAATTCTTTATATCACAACTTGTTCAAAAATTTTAACCAGGCATTCTTATCAGGATAAATTAGAAAACTGTGAGGAACCTGAGTACAACCGAGCTGTAACTTTCTCTCTATCTATTTCTTTTGGTGCCATCGTTCTAAACAGTGTTGTAAGGCCCCTCTCACGGCACCATGCTTTTTCCAGGCTCAGTGTCTGTGTTTGTTCATATTTTATGGCAGAAGTGGGCTTTTCAATTCAGAATTAACTGCACAGTTGGAGAGTACAGTGGGTGTGTGTGGGGGCTTTTAAATCACTCTCGTTTCTGCCAACAGTTTTAAATTAACACTGTACATTAAATATATGATTTAATTTCTTCTCTTATTTGCATCCATTTTATGTCTTTCTCTCATTTGACTGGTCTAGCTAATACTTTGAACACTACAATGAATAAGAACATAGAGAGTATACACCCTTGTCTCATGGCAAATTTTAGAGAAATGCTCTCAGTTTTTCCTCATTCAATATAATGTTGGCTACAGGTTTGTTTAATATCGCCTTTTATTATGTTGAGGTATGTTCCCTCTAGTCTTGGTTTCTTTGGGGCTTTTTATCACGAAGGGATGTTAACGTTTGCTCAGGGCATTTTCTGTATTAAGTGAGATGAGCATATGATATCTGGCCTTAAGTCTACTTATGTGTGAATTACACTTACTGCTTTGCCCAGCTTGAGCCAAGCTTGCATTACTAGAATGAAACCTCCTTGATCACTGTACACAATCTTCTTAATGTGTCCTTGAATCAGGTTTGCAAAATCCATAGAGAGAATTTTTGCTCCTATGCTCACTGAGGAAGTGGGCCTACAGCTTCCTCTCTCTCTCTCTCTCTTTTGTATGTGTCTTTATCTGGCTTTAGTATTGGGGTACTGTTGACTTTGTAGGCTGCAGTCCCCCATTTTCTGTTTTGTGCAATGGTTTTAGGAAGATGAATGTAAGTAGCTTTTATTTATAGGTTTTATAAAAGTTTTTAGTGAATCCTCTGGCCCTAGAGTTTTAAAAATTTCTACTTTAATCTCATCGATTGCTTTGGACATGTTGAAGTTGTCGATACTGTCTTGATTTTACTTTGTGAGAGCATATATGTCTAGGAATTTATCTATTTCTTCTAGTTTCCCCAGGCTTTTGGGAATATACATTTTCAGCATATTCCCTAATTATTCTCTGGGTTCAACTGGAATCTATAGTAACTTCTTTTTAATCTCTTATATTATGAATTTGGATCTTTCTCTTTTCTATTTAGTTAATTTCACTAAAAATTAAACAATTTTATTGATGTTTTTAAAAGAACCAACTGTTTATTTGGTTCATTTTATGGATTGTTCTATTAGCCTTCATTTTATTAATTTCTTCCCTGAGATTTATTATTTCTTGCCATCTGCTTATTTTCATTTTGGATTGTTCTTGTTTTTCTCAGACCTTGATTATTTATTTCCGATCTTACTTTTTAATGTTAATTACTCATCGCTATAAAGTTTCCTCTTAAATCAGAATAGTCATGCCAGCTTAGTTTTGGTTTTCATTCACTCGACAGGTTGTTTTTCATCCTTTGGTGTTCCGTCTGTGGATGTTTTTACTAATGAGGTATATTTCTTGGAGACAGCAGAGAGCTGGATGTAGGTTTATTGTTTGTCTATTTTTTAAAATTTAGTCAAGTCCGATTTTTTTTTTTTGATAAGTTGGGGCCATTTACTATAGAGAAAGTTTTGGTTTCTTTAAAAACTCAGTTGTGTTATATAAACAGGTTTTTGTTTTAATCCCAGGTATGAGATATGGAGCTGCTTTTAGTTTGTCTACACTGATAACTGCCTCGTATAGCTCAGAGAGGGGCATGTTCTTTGCCAGCTGCAGTTGGTTTAATTCTGAGAACTCTGAGAGGATATAAATACCAGAGCTATGAGAAGATAGTTGGAGGAGAAAGAAGGCTGCTTGTTTGTCCTGCTGCTGTGATTGTTGGACTGCTGGCTATCCTGACGACTGAGATTGGTATTGCCCCAAGGAACCTGACAACCCTAACCAGCTAGAAGAGTCCAAAGAGAACTCCCCCCTCTCCCCACTAACCTTTTTTCTCTCCTACCTACTTTTGGGCTGTTGGAAGGTATTAGGAGAGACAAGGGATAGAGAAGGGAGGTAGAGGCATAAGAATCCCAAATAAAATAAAGCAGATAAAAAATAATGCCTACAATATGACTTTAAGATTGTAATTGGAACATGTTTATTGATTTCTATAATTTTGCTGTTTGTTCATCTGGTTGATTGGGTTATTGTTTGTTCTTCACTGGCTCCCTGTCATGTTAGGGGGTTCCAGGCTTATTGTGCTAGGACAGTGGTTCTCAACCTATGGGTCTTGACCCCTACACATGGATCACATATCAGATATCCTTCAAAGTAGATATTTACATTGCAATTTATAACAGCATCAAAATTAGTTATGATGTAGCAATAAATAATTTTATGATTGGGGTCATTACAACATAAGGAACTATTAAAGGGTCGCAGCGTTAGGAAGGTTGAGAACTGGTGTGCTAGAATGCTTATTCCTTTCTACTCCCTTGTTCAGCCATTGCTCTCATGAATTCTTCCCTATACTCTCCTGGGTGGTACTTTCTTCCTCCTGTGTGTAGAATATTCCTTTAAATATCCACTGAGTCAGTAGTTTTACCTGCCTTCATTTGTTCTTGTTCTGAGATGTCTCTATTTCTCCAACAACTTTAAAAGATAGCTTTTCTGGATGTAGCAATCTTGGTTGGCAGTTTCTGTCATGGCCTGAAATATGACACTCCATATTTTCTGGCTTTAAGGTAGATAATGAGAGTCCTGTTATTAGTGTGACATTTTGACTTTGTAGATGATTTAATATTTTCTGTTAAAACTTTTTTGGGTTTTTTTGAGACAGGCTATCATTATGTATCCCTGGATGGCTTGGGACTCATTCTGTAGAGTCCAAGTCCATGGCTGGCCTTGAATTTACAGAGTCTGCCAGCCTCTTCCTCCCAAGAGGTAGGATTAAAGGCATGTGCTATTATACCTGGCTCTTCTTTTAAATAGTGTTGTGTGTGTATATATGTGTTTAGCCTTGGCTGTTCTGGAACTTACTCTCTAGAGCAGGCTGGCATATATATAACATATTTGCATCTTATATAACAGAGTTCTTCTCTGATCATTTCTATTTGAAGTTGTCTTGGGGTCTAAATATTTCTTGTTTTTGAAAACATCTGTTTCTAGGTTTGGGTTTTTAATGTGTAAATCAGCTCCTTTTTGTATCCCATGGATTCATAGATTTGTTATCTTGACTGAATCCCAGAGTTCCTAAATGTTGTGTTCATGTTGTTTTACACTCCAATTCCCTTACTGATGCCCAAAATGTAACATTTTATCAACCTTTTCTTCTGCTTCTGATATTCTTTCTTCTGTTTGGCCAAGTCTATTGGTGATGCTATCTACTGTGGTTTTATTTAATTCATTGATGTTTTCATTTCCAACATCTCTTTTTTATCTCAATTTCTTTGCAGAATTTTTCTTTCATGTTACTGACTTTTTTTTTTTTTTAATCCACATTGCTGGCTTTCTCATTCTTTTTTTTTTTTTTTTTTTTTTTACTGACTTTTCATCTATGTTACTGACTTTTCCTTTCCAGTTCTGGATTAAACTTATTAACTGGTTTATAATATTTTATCAAGTCATTGATCACTTCTACCATAAAATTTTTAAATACATTTCTAAAAATTTCTTTTTTAATTTTTAAAAATTAGCATAGAATGCATTAGATACTGTCTTAGTTACTTTTCTATTGCTGCGACAAAACACCATGCTGCAAGGCAATTTCAGAGAAAGAGTTTACTTTGGCTTACTGTCTCAGGGGGTCGTAGTCCAGGATAACAGAGAAAAGGCAAGGCGGCAGTAGCAGCTGAGAGCTCACAGCCTGACTGAAAGGAAAAGGTAGAGAGAAAACTGGGAGTCCTCTGAAGCCCAAGGTCATCCTCCAGTGATACACTTCCCCCAACAAGGCCACACTTCCTAATCCTTCCCAAACAGTTCCACAAACTGTAGGCCAGGAACCTAAGAGCCTATGGGGGCCATTCTCTTCCAAACCACCACAGATACCGTTATGACACCCATCATCTCCCTTGTTCCCCCTTGACTGCATTCCCTTCTCCTTTGCAGCCTCTTCCTCCAGATTCTTTTTTCTCTTTCATGACCCTTGTGTCCATTTGCCCATGTACACCTAAAATTACTTTCTCTTGGCCTTTCAATTATTTTTGTATCTGTGAGTGATGTTTGCTTGGAGAGTCGCCTTGCTTCTTGCAGAGTCGCCCTGCTTCTTGCAGAGTCGCCTTGCTTGTTCACATTTCTGGCATCTTATATTGAGATTTGCACATCGCTTGCGTCTGCTATCTCTTCTGGTTTGTTTGTTGTGGTGGTGGTGGTGGCAGTATTTGTATTGACATCCTGTCCTTGAAAGCTGGGCTGCCATTACCATTCAGCAAAGGAAAGACAAACTGCTATATCAACATCAACACAAAACCATACAATATGTAGAAATGTTCAGAAAAAAAAATAATTACAGCCTATTAATATATTGCCAGTAACTAGAGAACTAAAACTGGCAAAACTACTGTAGAAAATACACTATTGTTAGAAGAAGCAAAATAAACTTACTCTAAGTACTGCCATTTTGTTTTCAGACTCCATTTAATCATAGGGAGAAATTAAGTTCAAGGTTCTAGGCTCTAGAGGAGCTGGGATCTTCCCAATAGCTGAATAGATTCTGTCATAAAGAAACAGTTGTCTGAGTCCAGACATCAAAAGAACAACTGCTCCATGTTGCTGGCAGCGTCAAACTAAGTTCATGTTCTCAGGCACAGGAACTGACTTTTATCCTGATTGATGGAAACTCCCTTACTCAACTGTTATGCCCAAATATGATTGTACAATGCTATAGCCCACCCTGATCCTCCTTGCTTTATGGTTTCATCCTTTAAATATACTGTACAATGTCCCCTTAAGGTCGAAGTTCAGCTCCTGAGTCTGTTCTGTGGCCTGACCCATCAGTAGTGGCTTGATTACAATAAACTTTTGTTATCTGCATTGACCTGGTGCTTGAGTTACTTTGGATTTAAGCAGACCCCATTAATTGTGAACTATAAAGTAAGTTCACAATTAATTAGTGTAAGTGTGAAAATAGTAAATAGTGAGATAATAGAAAATAGTGAGATAAAGAAGAGAAGCAAAAAGAGTAGAAAAGAATGTTATGAGAGAAGGGGACTAGAGAAAATATTTGGGGTAGGGAGAGGGGAAAACAACAAAGACTTACCAATGACAAAAAAAGTTCAAACAATAATAAAAATACAAATTAGAGGGGCTGGAGAGAAGGCTCAGAGGCTAAAAGCACTGGCTGCTCTTCCAAAGGTCCTGACTTCAATTCCCAGATGTGGTGGCTCACAACCATCTCTAATGAGATCTGGTGCCCTCTTCTGGCGTGCAGGCACACATGCAGGCACACATACAGGCAGAATACTGCATAAATACATACATACATAAAAAATACAAATTAGAATAATAAAATACAAATATAAGATTTTTTAAATGAGGTAATTAGATACCCCTAAATGTATAGAAGCTATTAACAAGGAAACATAGCAAGAAAGCAAAATAAAAAATATTGCCCCCACATGGAAAAACATGTGTAAAGAAATTAAAGGAGAATAACAATCGAAAATATAAAAAAGGTAAGAGAAAAAAGTAGAAATTCTGCTAAATGTAGAGTAGTAATGTAGAGTTTAAGTGTTTTTAAACATGGGGAGCTGGAGAGAAGGTAAGCTACCCTGTGGCCTCAGGCTGACAACTATCAAACTCCAGGCTAATGTTCAGTAGAGAAGATCCATTCTTCCCCTCACCTTGTGCTCTTGTCAACCCGAGCCAGCCTCCTGCCACTAGCACTCTGGCCCTCTTCCTCATCACAGCTCCCTTTTACGGGCCTTCCCTCAATGGAGGGTTATGACAGAGCCTCCCTGCTTTGTGGATGCTCCCTGACCCCAGGCCTCAGTTTTAAACAAAAGATTCTCTGTCCAGATGGTGTCTGTTTCTGGCATACTAGACACACAGTATGTCAAAATGAAGTTCTCTCCACCTCTGACCTGCCCGCCCAAGAACTACTACCTCACCAAAGCCTACAATTGGACTTGAGGCTCCCAAGGGCTGTGGCTTTGTCCTGAGGGTAAGGCTGACCATTTCTATCTGGCTTACCTTTTAGAAGCATTTTCAGTCTCTCTTCCTCCATGGGGGAGCTGTGTTCAGCTTGCTGCTGTGTGTTTTCTGTCTTTGTTTGGACTCTCCTCTGATGGCTTTCTTTGTACATCTCTGAATCTCCTCTTCCTTCACTTCTCTCTTTGAGATAAGGCTTCTTATTTTGAACTCCCCCTTTTATTGGCTCAACACAGAGGCAGCCTATAGTTTCCTGTCTTACCCAGAAGTCCTTAAATCATTTTAAGAAAGAATCTCACTATGTAGCTCAGGCTGTCCTCAGACTCCTAATCCTCCTGTCTCAGCCTTCCAATGGTTGAGATTACAGGGGTATACTGCCATGGCTGGCAGTGTAACATAAAAATTATAGATGCTAGTAGAGGGTGTGTGTGTGTGTGTGTGTGTGTGTGTGTGTGTGTGTGCGTGCTAGTGTAGGCACGTGAAGGCCAAAGAACAAGTTGCAGCAGTTGATTCCCTTCTTCTGTTATGTGGATCCCAGGGATTGAATTCAGATCATCAGGCTTGGCATCAGGTGCCTTTAACCACTAACTCGTCCAGCTGTTTCTCTAGTAGCATTTAAAAACAAAAGCAAAACCCGGTGTCTCACATTTTAGTTGCATGATTATAGGCATATACAAGACTTGCATCTATTTCTTTTTAGTATCCATCGCTATTATTTATTTTTTCATGTCTTACTGCTTAATTGAATCCCTAAAACAATGTTAATAGTGGTGACAGCATCTTTGTCCTATTCTTGAGTTTCCTAGAAATGCCTTTAGCACTTTTTATTTTGTATGCTGTCTGCTGGGTTAAGTAGCTGGCATTTACTGTTCCCTGAAAAGCCAGTAAGACTGAATCAAACCAAAAGGATGCTGAGAGAAAACAGAAAATATTTTAAGAAGACAGGGATTATGAGCTACAGTTAAAGCTCAAGATCAGATCACTAGCTTTAAGAACACAGAGGCCACTGGCTATCTTTCCCCTAGATAGCAGGAGTGGATTAAAAAGAGAATGGAGAAGTGGAAACAGTAAGAGTAGAAAACTTTGTTTTGCCAGATTTTATTGTGATGGACTGAGGAGAGAGGAGAGATACCTAGAGAAAAGTCAAAGCAGGTTTTTGGTTTGTTTGTTTTGCTTTGGCTTTGGTATTTATTTTTGTTTTTAGACAGGGTCTCACGTGGCCTCTCTTGGCCTCCATCTTCTGTGTTACCAATAGCCTTGATCTCTCACTCTTCCTGCCTCTACTTCTCTTTCTGGAATCATGGTATCACAGGCCTAGCCCTAGATTTACTTCTGAAAGGTCAGCGACATTAAACCACTACAGCTCTTTATTACATTTATTGGGGGGGGGCATGTGTAAAGGTCAGAGGACAACTTTCTGGAGTCAGTTTCCTACAATGTAAGTTCTGGATATCAAATGCAAGTTACCAGGCTTTGGCAGCAATGCCTCTACCTGCTGAGCCATCTTGCTGGCCCTTAAACCAGTTTTGAATGCTGCTCTGCATAATCCTGTAGTGAGGAAAACTGGTAGAGGGAATGGGAAGAATTTTTCTAGAAAGATGTTCTGGAATGAAGAGGGAATGAGACTGTGCCTGCAAGTGGCATTTGAATCAGACACATAAGGGGCAGGTGTGTTTATTTATTGGTGAGTTAACAAATTCTTAGAGATTATTAGAGATTGGACCCAGGGACATCTCCACCCTAAGCCAGCTCTCTGTCCCTGATTCCCAACCCTGGCCTAGAGCAAGGACAGCTTGTTTATAGTCATAGGAGGGAAGGCAGAGCACAGCAGATGGACATTTGGAAGTGTGCCGCTGTAGTCACTCTTCCTTGGTACACGGGAACATCTCCTAGGTAATTCTGAAGACCATGAAGGCTTCTGCTCGCCAAACCACAGTTAGGACCAAGCAACCCAAAGAGCCTGCTTCCTCCTGTCCCCAAGTCTGCACCCGCATCTTGGATTTCATCTCCACCATAGAACAAAGGCATATCTAGAACAACCTGAACCCACAGTGGAGGGGGCGTGGCTTCTGATTTGTAGGCCTGAGGCCTGACTGAGGCTGTAATGATCTCTCAGGTGTGCTTCATTTTCTTATGGATGGGCTTGAATACTTGTGTGTGTCTGTGCACATTTCAAAAGTGGCACTTCCTTCAGATGCAGAAGGGCTAAAAACAGAGGAGAGGAGAGACAGGGAGACAGAGGGTAGAAGAGAAAGGGAGAAGAACAGGAAGAAACAGGAAGAGGGAAAGAAGTAAAGGGAAGATGGAGGGAGAAAGAGAGAAGGAGGGAGGGAAAAGGAGAGAGGGGGAACTTTGCAAAGGGATATAAGCTTACTTGTCATGCCCTTGCTGAGGACACCACCACGTAGAAGCCAAGGTTTAGTAGGTTTCTCAAACCTGACCAGTGGTCATCCCTGGGACTGAGGCCACATGCAAAGCCACTGTCCCTCCAGTGATTCTGACTCCTCCCAGGGAGTAGAGGGCAGGGAGCAGAGACAATTGTTTCGTGGTCTGGAGGCTTGGTTTTCCTCAGCACCTAACCCTGAGTCATAGTGAATGCACTGATCTGGGGCATTTTCTGTTCCCATGTCCTCCAGGGCTGCACAGACGGCGGCTCCCTGGCCAGCCACTGAGGTAGTCTGTGTGTCCAGACTACCAGGCAGTGGCGCATGGGACAGAATGACCTGGTGAACTCCCTGGCTCCTTAGTTCCAGCAGCTGCTCTTAGTGACTAACACCTGCTTCCTCCAGCTCTTTCTTCAGGTGTCTTCCCTGGGGAGCGAAACCAAGGAGGCAGTTGTTTCCCAAGAGCAGCGTCCACACAAGACAGACTCCGCAGGAGAAGCCTGATGGAAGGCGCCTAGACAGACACCCCCGTTCTTATCTGGTCCCCTGAGCAGCAGTGGACCCTGATATGCAATGCCTGTTTCATAGTCTCTCACCCCACAGTTTGGAGGAGGGCCATTTGCTATGCGTGAGCCATTCCCTCACGCTGATCACATGGAGAAAATTACATTTCCCCAGTTGCCAAATGGAAGAGATGAATTTCTCACGTGGACGAGGTACACTCCTGCAAAGAGCGGTTTCCAGAGCCCAGACTCTGAGCTAGCACACACGGAGGAGGGGAGACTCAGAGACCCCTGCTGCCTTGGGTCATGCTCTTCATCCCCACCCACCAGACCCTCAACTGGTGGATTTACTTTGTGAGATATTTGCCCTTCTCTCTCTTTTGCATAAAACGAGCATCTTGAGGCCTCTTTTTCTTCCTTCCTAGAGGAGATATTCTAAAAAGGAATACATCAACAACAAGAACACTTCATTTATGCATACTAGATGAATTGATAATCCTTGTTTGTAATGAAAATCAAGTAAGCAGAATGTTAAAATGTTCCCTAGGGAAGGCACATTGAAATGTCTGACTGCAGATGGACACACCCTTATCCCTCGCCTTCTCTTTTATGCTAACGCAAACCGAGATAAACCCCCTTCTCTAACCTAGTCCCAAACCTCCTGGTCACCTACATACATATGATTAATGACAACTATATCTGCATAGTAATTACATCTGCCATCTGTACCCTTTATAGGACGACCGCTTGCTACAGCGCAATCCCACAATCTCTAACTTTTGTGTTTTTTTTTTAACCCATGTTACCCTTAGCGCGGTTACACAACCCGAATATAATCTCAGCTGTTACGGAGTATCTAAGCACCTGCAATTGTACCGCTCTCCGGCTCAGGTTGAGATAGAAATAAAGCCTCACACAGCAGACTCTGAACTGTGCAAGCGCAGCCCCCGCCCCGAGTGTTTTGGTTGGGAGGAGGAAAGGCTCGGGGGCAACCAAAGCCACTGGTGACCTCATTATACAATATTTAGTTCATCACATTTTTTTCCCCTTGCTTAGTTAGGAAAGCAGCTTTTTCTTTTAAAGGGATGCGGGCACTCAGTGACGCAGCTACCTGCTGGAAGACACCTCCAACACCAGTCACCACGGAAGTTTGGGGTCTGAGGCTTCTCAGGTTTTTCTCTGGCTACCGAAGTCTCGGTTCTCCTGTGAGTTTAACTTGGACTCCGCGAACCGGGACAGATGAACGGCTTAGGCTGCATACCCAACGCCCACTAGCGTGACCTGAGCTCCCACAGTGACCCCTCGACCCTCAGCCAAGGGGTGGCTCTCGCCCACGCGGGTCTCCCCCTGCCTGGAGCGGTCCAGTTCCAGCCGGCTCTTTCTCTCCGCCCTCAGTCTCAGCGGTTACGGTAGAGAGGGCTGATCGGGAGAAAAGACCAAGCTCCGGGAGAGCTCCATTTCCCGCCAACCCTTACTCCTGGACAGGCCCTTGAGGGCACCCCCAACCCATTCAGGAGTGACAACCGGCTGCTAGAGCGACTGAGGCCCCGAGAGAGCAGGTGCCCGGCAGGAAGGCCAGGCTGCCCGGGGACCGGGCTCCAGGCAGGAGGTGCAGAAGCCGGGCTGCTCAGGTGAGGCTACCCCCCTCCTCCGGTCTGGGTCCCGGCTGGGCGGCCCCCGGGCGGTTGTGCGGGGACCCCGTTGTCCTTGCGCCGCAGCAGGTGGGGGCCCGCGGGCTAGGGCAGGGGCGGGGCTGGGGGCGGAGCCGCGGCGGAGGCAGTGCGGGTGGGGGCCGGGCGGGAGCCCAAGCCGGACTGTCGGGGAGCCGGCGGGAGCTCGCCCGCGCCTGGGCCGGAGCGATCGGGCCGAGCGCGCCGGCGCCGCGGCCGCAGACAAAGGGCCGCCGCGCTCCGTCTGTCTCGGTGAGTGACTCCCCTGCCCGCCCGCTTTCTTCTCCGCTGCCAGCGTCTCCCGGAGTTCCGCCGGCTCCCGGGAGCCGGGGACAGCAGGGACCGGGACTTCCCGGCTCACTCTGCACCCCAGCCTCACCTGACCCGTGATCTCCCGCCCCCCGCCCCCCAAGGCCGAGCAAACACCCAACTCGCGACTTTCCCAGCGCCAGCCATCGTCTCCGGCGGGACCCACCCCGGCCGCCCTCGGTGACCTCCTCTTCCTCCGCGCAGCGCGCGCGCCGGTGTCGTGCCTGGGTCGCCAGTTTGGGTGGGGAGGTTGCCGCCGGGCTCCCTCGTGGGTGTGTGCTAGGGGAGAGGAGCGAGGGGATGGCCGCCTCGAGAGGACCCCACCCCTTGGGGACAGCGCGCGTTCGGGGTGGTGGAGGGGCGGTTCGGGAGTTCTGCTTCCAGATCTGGGGGTCTGGTTTAGTTCCCTGTGAGCCTCCCCTCCCCAGTTTATCCCCCCTGTTCAGGGGTTAGCCTCGCATTCTGCCCCGGCCGCACCCGAAAGAGGCGCCCCCTCTGCGGGCCGGTGGCCCGGAGAGGGAGAGGACCCGGCTGCTTCCCCTGGCTGAGCTGCACTGAGCCCGCAACTGCTGGGGAGGGCAGGCGGTGCGGGCAGCCACCGGGGGCTGACATCACTGCTCGGTCCCGGCCGGCTTCCTCAGCCTCTGGCCGGCTCCATCTCCATCAGAAAGGAGCCCGAAGCCCGGCGGGCTTTGGCTTTTGTTCTCCTTGCTACTCTTGGTTCCTTGGAGAATCCCGGCTGGGCGGTTACCCGAAGAAGGGGTTGTGGTGAGAGTTCCCGGTGCTGCCCTGAAGTGACAGTCGTTGGGGGAGGCTCTTTCCAGCCCTCGAATTCCGATTGCCCATCAATACCTCAGAGCGGAGGTGGGTATGGCTTCCCAAAAGAGCGCGGTTCCTGCCTCCCGCAGCGGCCGCTCTGTCACGCGCCTTTCCTGCACTCTCGAAAGTGCTACCTCGAGACGTGCATTTCCATTCATGGATCTGTGCCTGGGTTTTGATTAATGTCATCTCTGCCAGGTTGTCTAAGTGTTGCCTGCTATTAGATTTTTGTAGCCTTTTACTGGAGGCCTACTGGGTGCGGGGCAGCTTTCCTAAGATTAGCTTAATTTCAGAGATGCTTGTTGAGCACCTACTAGGTGAAAAACGGATGCGCCCTGACGTTTATAGTTTTTGTCAGGTACTTGTTGAGTATTTCCGATGTTTGAGAAAGCTGTGTTATGACCTTGTTATTATAATCATTATTTACGAACCCAATATACAGAAGACATTTTTGGCCGAATGGGTGCCCAATGTACTTGCGGTGCGCGCGCGGGGGTGGGGGTGGGGGGTTGGGGGATTGTGAGGGGAGTCGGGGAGGAGGTAGGGGGACGGTGTAGACAGAGACAAGAAGGGGAGAGTATAATGGGTCTTCAACTTCCGGAGAAAACTGCCTTTTAACTTCTGGTGTGGTGTGAAAAGACCTTGTCTCTACCTATCAGGCAACTTATGCTTGAATGCTTGACAGCTGCTCTGAGTGGAACAAGGCAGAATAATGAAAAGAAAGAACTTTGCCAACTCTAACAGAATGAAACAAAGTTTTATGTGGCAAACCCCTAGTGCTAAAAAGGGGAATCTATGTTGAAGGCAGAAAGACATACAGGTGGACAGCCAGCTCAAGAAGGAAGGAACCAATAAGGAGGGAGGGAGGGAGAAGAATGGGGCCAGCTGTACTTCCTTCATCGCTCGCACTGGTACCATGGCCAAGGGAGTGTGTCCTTTAATGAGGAACCTGTTAAGAGATTTGAGGAATTGTCTCCAATCTTGCTTTAGACTGGCCAGAAATTGTAGATTTTTTAATATGATGGCAGATATTTGAACCTTCCTGCAATCAGGGAAATGTAATCTAAGACATAGTCCTTGTCCTGCAGAATCTGATAGAGTTCATGAGATAAACTTGTAAAATGGCAGTCTGGGAAACAAAAAAGGAAATCCAGTAACATGCTTTAAAAAACCAAAACCAAAACCAAACAACAACAACGCTATAGAATTGTGGCTTTTCTTTGATCAGAAATGGAGAATTTCCATTTGTTCTGTATGTTTTATCTCTTGACATGGACTTTCTGCAGTTTCTGGTAACTGCTTAATCCCAGCTTCTCGACACAATGAACTTTTCTTCTCATAACTATTTCTGATTTCCATTTTAAATTCTTTTAAAACTACATGGCATTATTTTTGTTAGGAACTTGAACCTGCCCCACCCTTCACCATCCTTCTTCCCCCCCCCCATTTTTTTTCTGGAAGTTAGGCGTGTTAGAAAAACTTCATAGAAAATATGGTGAGCTCCAAATGAGCATGCTCCCAGGCTCTGTGCTCACTAATGAGGAAAGAGAAGGAAAACCAAAGGAGACCAACAGTAGGGATTTCTAGAGAACGCGTAAGGTGGCTTTGCAAGACAAAAGAGGACTCCAGTTGAGGGACCTGGCGGGTAGGAGTGTCAGGGAAAAGAGGCCAGCTTTCAGCACCCTTAGAAGGGACTAGGTCTTCATCTGGAGGGGTTTCCCTTCATTCACCGGAGAAGTGCCACCTGAGAGACTTATGGAGTGTGAGTTTGTTAGGCTTAAATGTGGGCATTACCCAGTTGGAGGTTTCATGAGATCTAGTTGCCCAGCCCTGCAACCTCCCACCCCCAAACCCTCAACCCCCCCCCCCCCCGCCCCCGTTCCCCCATTCTTTCAAGCATTCCTGAAGTGTTTTCACCTGAGCTGAGCTCCACTGTAATCTTCCTCCAGGCCAGGAATTTGACTTCTTTTTCTCCCTGCATCTGTCCTTTTCTGCATGCTGCTGCAGGCAGTCCTTGGAGTTGGTGACACTTCAGTGTCTCCTGCTCTGCCCATTTTTTTACCCTTTCCCTCTCTGCTCAGGTGCTCCTTGTCACCATTTTGAGCTGCTTGAGCAAGGCTTGCTCTATATGAAAACTGGTCTCAGGGGGAAGCACTCTGTTACCCATCACTTTGTCCCAAATGTGACAGTAGGTCACTGTTCTGTCTTCAGGGGTCTTTGTTCTTTAAGCTTCTTTAGGGAGTGAAGGACTACCACCTCCATCCTTTGAGGATGCCAGGGGTTGGAAGTTACCAGGTAGGCAAGGTGCCTTTCCTGGCACTCCTGAAATGATTACTCAGTCCAGGGTCCTCACAGTCCCATGATCCATACACATCTGGAAGCTTCAATATTTGTTTTTTGCACCGGGTCTCAATCCTCCTCCTACTACTATGCTCACTGACCTTGAATTTCAGCTTTTCCTTTCTGAGCTTTCTGGATGTGGTATTAGAGATAATGCTCCACCGTGCCCAGCTCCCTTTCTTTAAAGCAGCGTTTCTTAACCTGTGAGCCGAGACCCTCTTTGGGAGGGGTCAGAGGATATAAATATCCAGCACATCAGATATTTACTTTATGATTCATGACAGTAACAAAATCTTGGTTATGAAGTAGCAATGAAATCATGTTATGGTTGGGGGTCACAACGACACGAAGGTGACCCCCTCAAGTGACAAAGGGTCACAGCATTAAGAAGGCTGAGAACCACTGTTGTAAACAAAATTTCCATTTTTCCCTCAGAGGCTTCATTGCTTTCTATTGTGGGGTGGGAGTTGATGTCAGAATTTAGCTCTTTGTGAGCCACCTGTCAACTTGGCCTTCACATGCTCTCCCCCAAGGTCTATAGACTTGTTATTTTACAGTGGGAATCTGCTTCTCTCTCCATGAATACCCATTCTTTTAAGACAGATTCTTTTTTATTTTAATTTTTGTTTTCACAATTTATTCATTATATCCAGATTGAAGCCCCCTCCCTCAACTCTTCCCAGTCCCACCCTCGATCCCTCTTCCCCTTTATACCCTTTCTCTAGTCCACTGAAAGGGGGAGTTCTCTTCCTCTGTCATCTGCCCATAGCTTATCAAGTCTCATCCAGACTGCCTGGATCCTCTTCCTCTGTAACCTGGCAAGACCACATCCCCAGGGGCAAGTGATCAAAGAACAGACAATTGAGTTCATGATAGAAGCAGCCCCTGCTCCTGTTACTCGGGAACCCACATGGAGACTGAGCTGACAATCAGCTACATCTGAGCAGGAGGTCTAAGGCCTTTCCATGCATAGTCCCTGAAAGGCTTCACTCAAGAGGGCATTGAAGCAGATGCTGAGACTCAGAGCCAAACTTTGGGCAGAGTGTAGGGAGTCTTAAGGAAGAAGCGGGGAGGGATAGGAGGACATGGAGGGGACAGGAGACCAACAAAGCTAAAACCTGAGCCCAGGGTGTCCTGCAGAGACTGATGTACCAATTGAAATAGATTCTTCAGATTCTTAACCACAGTTCTCAGACTTTGTGATTCCTTGTTGTAGGAGTACGACAGCTTTCTTCACAGAAAATACCTTATCTAATGTTTAGTGATGTTGACCTAATGTTTGCTGGTAGCCCTATATAGTCACCCTTTCTAAATGGTGACAACCCAAAGTATTGCCAGGTATCAGCAAATGTCTCCTGGGAGAAAGGTTACTCTTGTCTGAGGACCACTGTTTCATGGAGTACTGGATAGTATGTATCATGCTGTAGGATAGCTATCTGGGAAAGGCTTTAATTTATTGTCACTTGCTTCTTTTCAGCTGAACTGACTTAATGAATGTATGATTAACTTTGTAGGACTTTCCATATAAATACTTTCAGATCAGAATTAACATTCTCTGTCAGCACACATACTCACATCAGGTCATCAAATTGTTAAGTTCACTTTTATTTTTTATTTTTTACTTTTTAAGGCAATTCTTCCCCTCTCAAATTCTTCCCTCAGTGCCGAGCTAATTTATCTACCAGCAGTGTGGGTGGCAGAACCACCTTTGGCAGCCAGCATACCCTGCAGGAGCCCCTGAGCCTGCTGCTTGGGTAGTAGCTGATGGGCAACAGCCGGGCAGGAAAGTGGGCATGGAGGTTGAGTTCTACAGGGATTTGCTTTTATAATTTGGAGATGTCCTATTTAAGACAAAAGGCAAAATGGGCGGGTCTTGGATGTGTCCTCCAACAATTTAAGGAGGGGCCTGTGAATTTAAGCTTCAGTGTGTTCCTGGGTAAAAGCTGTCTCTGGACAGGATTTTAGAAGTGACAGGAACATGCATGAGTGTGCAAGACCAGTAGGAACTTAGAGGAGCTTGTCAGAGTGTTATCTTTTATCACAGAAAGATGAACAAAGAACCATGCATTTCAGGGTGATCCGTACTTCTGCTCATATCTACCTTAAAACCAAGACCCTAACCTCTGTCCTGCATCTCCTTGTCAGCAGTGGTATCAAGGGCTGGATGGGAAGAGGGCCCAGTGAGTTTACGAAGCAGAGTCTGAGCTGCAGTAAAGGAAGTTACTTTTGTGCCTCCTAGGGCAGATCAGTGTTCAGCTTGCTCCTTCGGAAAGTGAGTGAAGTGGGCCGTGGGTCATGGAATGCTCACTGAGAAGTTTCAGAGTTCATTGATTTAGATTTCTCTTTTGGAATTCCCAAGCTTAGTGTGAAACTTTTTCACGCATTAAGCAGAGCATTAAGTGGGAGATATTTGTCCTCTTATTTTTTTTTGGGGGGGGGGGGTGGCACACATCAGCACTTGTAAGCTAAATATTAAAACATGAAAAACTGTATTTTAGGTTTTGCATTAATCCGTCAGTAAGTTAATCTTTTGCCTTAGTTTAGAACAATCATGCTTCATTATATCAATATCCCTGGCTCTGTGGGAGGTTAATCAGCCAATGTATCAATGTCTAGATTAACAAAAAAATAAAGACTGTACAAGGAGATTTGCTAGATAGGAGGCTTTTTAAAAATACTGTTACTTTTCCTTTTAAACTGGTAATTTATATGAACATTTATTTATATATTTTCTTTTCTTTTTTTTTTTTTGAGACAAGATTTCTTTGTGTCACCTTGGCTGTCATAGAACTCTCTCTGTAGACCAGGCTGTCCTCAAACTGAGAGACCTACCTGCCTCTGCCTCCCAAGTGCTGGGATTAAAGGCTTATGCCAACATGTCCGGCTATATGAGCTTTTTTAAGAGTTGAGATTTATTGATTTTTTTTTTAACACATCCAGAGAAAATAGAACTGAAAGAGATTTAAGGGTCCTTTGATCAGCATTCCCTGCCATCATAAGAGCGGGAAGACCGAAACAGCAGCCAGTTACATGGTTTGCGGCGTTACAGAAAGGTGCCTGAGGAGGCTGGAGCTGGCAGCCAGGAGTTTACTCTGTCTTTCCGACCCTGAGTGCAGCTGGGATACTCCTGTGTCTTCCTGGTTGCCAGAGCTTGTTGGTGGAAGAGGCGGGAGGCAGGAAAAAGGTTTAATTATTTGCCTCCTTTCCAGGGCATATCATTCTGAGAAAGCAACTCATAGATGCAGACTAATCACGTCGGTGCCAGCATGTGTGTATGCCTAATTCCGAAGACAACCGAGAGGGAAACGCTAATAGTTGGATTGAGGAAATGGAATCATTGCATAGAGCTTATTTTAAGGTATCTTTACGATGAATAAGAATAATATTTATGTTTCTATATAGGAGAGCAATACACATTCATGTATCAAGAATAAACCAATCTACCTGTGTGCTTCTTTAACCCTACTCATAGTTTACTTCTTTATTTTTTAGTGGCTTCCTTGGCTCATTGTAAAATACAGTTGAGACCATGTTACATGTATAATTTTAATTTTAGTCCCTTTTCAGTTAATACTAGAACAAGTGATCTCTGTGAGTCAAACTCTTGCTAAATATAGTTTCTAATGGATAGGTAACTTGGTATTTGCAAGCTCCTTCATTTCTCCTGACACTTTGCTATTAGCAGATATTAAATTTTCTTCCACGTTCTCTCTGAGGAGTGATTTTGCCCATACTTTTCAACAACTTAGATTATTGTTGTTGTTTTATTTTTTTCTGTGACACATTCCCAGAAGTCACTTAACCAAGGGTGTGATTAACCTGTATTAAGTGACTTTATGAACGTGGCCTGCTGGCTTTCACTCTTGTTGGTAGCATGCTGCTAAGTGATGGAATTTCCTTACATCATTGAAAGTGCATGGTCCTCAATGTTTCTGCATTTAATTGACGAAATTAATGAATTTAGTTCTGTTGATTGCATTCGAATTTTTTAGTTGCCAAGTAGCTAAACATCTCTTTTTTGTATAGAATTGTTTCCTCTTTGTATTTTCTTTTGATGAGTTACTTTCCTGTCTGGTTTTGGTGATAACACCTGTGTTATTCACTGTGCAGACAGTGAACCCTTAGTGACCTTCACAGGTATTAATTCTTCATCCCTGCAACTGCCTGACAAGTGGAAAGTGGCAGACAGAAAGATTAATACCCACCCTTCCACACACTCTTCTGTCACAGCTCTTTACCACAGTGCCACTGTGGTTGTGCAACCTGCCTTGGTTGTGTTTGTGGACTTGAAGAGAATTAGGCTGGCCAATAGTCGAAGCTCTCTCCAAACTTGATTGCTTCTTTGTGGGAGAATTTTTGTGGTACAAGGTCAATTTTCCATCCTATATTTACGGTGCCCTCTGTCATACTGCTTGCTCTGGTTTCCACCCCCACCCCCACCCCCATTGTAAAAAAGTCTCTTCAGACTACATTGAATAGTTCTGTCTTCCAAGTTCCAATGTGTTTCTTCAGCTGTATCTAATCTGGGTTGAATCCATCTATTTGTTTTTGTTTTCAATTTCAGTAGTAATCACTGAATTTCTTTTGTAGAATTCTAGTTCTTTTTCAACATCATAGTCTTACTTTGTGTTGTTTCTATTTCCCTTGTAATTTTTGTTGTTGTTTTTGAGACAAAGCTTTGCTGTTAAGCCCAAGCTGACTTCCAAACTTATCACTCATCTTCCCATATCTCTCCCAAGTGCCAGGATTACAGCTGAGCATCACTACACCTGGCTCCTTGGCTAGGCCCAGCTTTTGTATCTGTGTTCTAGGCATAGATATTTTGCACTCTATGTCCGGGAATTTTTCTTGTTCTAACACCTAAGCACCTGCTCTTCCTGTTCCTTACATTTTCTGATTGCTTTGCTGGTTCATGTTTATGCTATCGTGTTTCCTTGTTTGTTTGATTATCTTTGAATGAATGCAGAATGTTACTTTGAATATTTGTGTAGCTGAATGTTATAGCACCAGCATGTGATCTAAGCACATGAAAGGCTGAGTCAGGAAGACCATGAGTAGCCTGAACTATATAGTAAGACCCTGACTTAAAAATTATGTATATATTAATACCATATTTTATATCTTAAAATGTAAATATTTCTACATTTTAGTACATGAAATCAAGATATTTTTACAGTTAATGGACTCACATTTGGCAGCATTTTTATTTTTCTCTGCTACATTAAATAATAATGCATCATATAATTAGCAATATTTAGCATTTGATGACATAATTTAAAGCTTCGGCTGCTGCTGCTAAATATGACAAGTGTTCTAAAAAAGAGTTTTAACTGGCTTGTACAGGCTTTCTTTTGGGGTTTGTAGAAAAACTGTCTCTTAGGAAGCTTTGAGATTCTAGGTCCCCCAAGATGATGTGAAGCCAGACTAGTTTATATTTTTATTCCCATTACCTTGCCCTTTTGGGCTCCTACTTTTGATGTAGAAGAGGCTCTGTCCTCTTGATCCTACAGAGCTGTCAGTGTGCTGCTCAGTTTTGGCTTCCTCTCTGTGATTGGCAAGTGCCCCGCCGCCTGGGACAAAGTAGCCTGATACTAGGTCCGTGGGCCTCCGTTCTCTTCTTCCCTAGAATCTTACACCTGCAACCCTGTTTTCTTAGCTCTCTCCAGTTTCTAGGAAGTTTTGTTTTAAAACTTGTTGCTAATTAATTGTGGCTTGTGTTTGTGTGTTATACATGTGTGTGTGGTCAGAAGGCAACTTGCCAGAGTCCGTTCTTTTCTTCCATGATGTGGGTTTTAGGAATTGAATTCAGGCTGTCAGGCTTGCCAGCAGCGCCATTACCCACAGGCTATCTTGCTGCCTCCCCCATATTCTAATGCTTATTGGGAAAGTTAGTTCATCACCACCAGTAGGAAGTAGGAGCAAGTCTGATTCATTGTAGAGACTGATTAGAAAGCAGTACCAATCCCCCATTCTTTTTGCTGGCCTCTAATTAGAGGCTATTCTCTATTTTTTCCCCAAATGCCATCCCTGGGGCAGCTGGAAATGCAGAGGTTTGGGTGAGTAAATTTTCATTAATTGGACACAGGTAAATGCAGCTCTATTTCCCTTTGTGGTTAAAATTAATTGTCCTGACCTTTTGAGAGAGAAGACATTGGAGCGGTAACCCTGTCAGCGATCTTCTTTCTTGTGCATATTGTGAGGACTCAGGGAAAAGGTGTTCCCGCACTAAGGCCAAGCAGTAAGAAGTAAGTCGATTAGCTGGTGAGGCCTTTTCACTCACCAGGCGGCTCATCTTTCTGTATGGAAAGCAGAACCGCCCACTTGTGGCCAAAGAATGCCTTATGGAGGTTGACTAGTCATACCTAGCCCCCAGATTCAAGATAACCTTTTCAATGAGTCTTGGTTCTAGTTTTTTTAAAAAGTTATGTTTATAACGATTAGTGAAAAAGAGGCTATGAATCTGAAAGGAGGGGTGTATGGGAAGGGCTTAGAGGAAGTAAAGGGAAGAGGAAAAGCTATGACTTCAAAAAAATGTTTGAGCTGAAAAACAAAAACAACACCCCCAAGCAAATAACTAAAGGATTGCCTTAAAAATCACATCTGCTTGTTGTGCGTATGTGTATAAGTGTATGCAGGGACATGCGGCACTTTTGGGGAGCTTGGAGGACACCTTGTAAGAGTTGGTTCTTTCTTTCACCAGGGATCCTTCCAGCCAGGGGTGGAACAGGTCCCAGGCTTGTGGCAAGCCTTTACCCACCCACTGAGCCATCTCAATGGCCTGATTCTGGTTTCTTAAAGGAAGCTTTTAAGATGTCTTTCTGGTCCTCAGAAGCCATTCACTGAACCATGATCTCAAAATCAGCAGCCAGATGTATTTCCCCCACTCTTCCAACCATATAGGTGTTTCTTCTGTGTTGTTCATGTAACCAGAGCAATTTATGTTGAGAAGAATGTATTGGTTGGGCAAAAGAACAAAGTGCTGGCAAGTCCTGTCAGCCACCTCACCAGAGCCTGTATTGGCTCTTTAGAGGGAGCAAGGAAGTTCTAACTTTTCTTTTGAGTTCCTTCCGTCTGGAACCCTAGACTTGATATATTCCATTGTTTCTTTGTTCCTCTCTCCAGAAGCTTCAGATCTCCAGTTACTTCAGATGTAGCCATGAGGTAAATGGAAGGGTGTGAGCATCAGGGTCGGTCCAGCAAAAAAGGGGCTATCTAGGATGGGCTGTGTGTGCTGGCTAGTCTTATGTCAACTTGACACATAGACTGTAGTTATCTGAAAGGAAGGAAACTCAATTGAGAAAATGCCTCCATAAGATTCAGCTGTAAGGCATTTGCTTAATTAGTGATTGATTGGGGAGAACCCAGCCCGTTGTGGGTGGTTAGATCCCAGGGCTGCTATACTTGGGTTCTCTAAGAAAGCAGGCTGACCATGGTAGATCAGTAACCAAGTGGGTTTCCCTAGTAAGGGGAACAGGGACTCTTTCTGACATGAACACAATGGCAGGCTCTCTGACCTCCCCACCCCCCGAGGGAGGAGCAGCCCTGCTAGGCCACAGAGGAGGACTTTGCAGCCAGTTCTGAAGATACCTGATAAAACAGGGTCAGATGGAAGGGGAGAAGGACCTCCCTATCAGTGGACTTGGAAAGGGGCAGGGAGGAGATGAGGGAGGGAGGGTGGGATTGGTAGGGAATGAGGGAGCAGGATACAGCTGGGATGCAGAGTTAACAAAATGTAACTAATAATAAAAATTTAAAAAAAATATATATATAAAAAGAAAGTAACCAAACTGTCTAATGAGGTAATTAAAATAATGGAAGACACTAAATGTATTAGTTTCATCTAATATTAAATCATTCTATTATTTAAAAAGAAAGAGAAAGAAAAGAAAGAAAGAAAGAAAGAAAGAAAGAAAGAAAGAAAGAAAGAAAGAAAGAAAGAAAGCAGGCTGAGAACTCGGGGAAGAAGGAAGGAAGCAACAGCCCTCCATGGCCTCTGCATCAGTTCCTGCCTCCAGGTTCCTGCCCTGCCCGAGTTCTTGTCCTGGCTTCCTTGGATGATGATCAACAGTATGAAAGTGTACTCCAAATAAACCCTTTCTTCCTCAGCTTGTTTTTCAGTCATGGTGTTTTGTGACAGCAGTAGAAACCCTAACTAAGACAGTGTGTCTTCAACCAAATTTTTTTTTTTTTTTGAGACTGCCCCATACCTCGAACTGTTTTGCCTATTCCACGGTGATTGATCCAGCTGATATATTAATTTTATAATATTTCACACTAGGAAAGAATACATTTAATAGTCTGTCATCTTCCTAGAAACAGAAATCCACCAATTAATTAGACTTTAACAACTGCCCATAAAACAGATCTGTCACTCTATTTTGTAGTTTTAGTCTGTGACTGATCCCTCTGGAAGAAATAATAATCACTTAATTAACTGTGAAGAAGCACATTTCTATTCTCTGGGAAAATGTACCCATGATTATTTTTCGAGGCAGAAGCAGCAAAAACTCCTACTAGCTATGAGGATTTATGAACCATGTCCTAGATTTTTGTATAGATACATACAATCATATATGTATATATGGCATGGGAGTGGAAGCCTGGTATCTATGGGAGATGGGGAGAAAGAGAATAGGAAAGCATGGGATTCTGCCCAATGTTCAGTGTGTGCTTGTATAAAAATGTCCTTTTGTACTGTGCATAATGACTATATACAATGAAGAAAGCTGAACAAAGTATAAGATATTTGAGGAAAGAATTCACCTCTCAGCCTGAAATGAATAGATTAAATTTTTTCAGCATGATTTAAGTATGAGCTCCAAGCTCCAGGTTCTTTTATTGATTAGTAACCTGGGCTCTTAAAATGTTTGTTTGTTTTTAAAGAAGGTAAAGTTATTTGGGATTCATCAGCATTGTATTTTTTACTTTTGTCACATCCTCCATTTATTGGGATTTGCTTTTGTTTCCCAAACAGCCTTGAAACTATCTTGTTTGCTGATAAGAAGTAACAGGGTGTTAGGACAGTCACAGGGAGCTCAGACATTGTAAGCTTAGTGGACTCCAGTGCGTGTCAGAGACCCAGGCATTGGTGCCAGGGAGTGCTGGGGTTTTCCTGAGTGCCCAGCACCTTCTAGAGGATTCACATCTGTTATAGTGAACTCAACAGAATGGAAGGGACTGGCATTTGGAACCTGAAACGTTCTTATTTGTTAGGTAGATAAAGAAGATGGTTGCAGTAAGTCATTTAGAAGAAGAGCTGGGAAAAAGATCACCCACGAGAGCCACTGTGGCCCGCTCTGTGTTTCAAGACTGGAGGAAGGAGAATGAAAATTTTCATAGGGGTTATTATATATTTCAGAACCTGCAGCCAAGGACTCGGATGGCTTTGATTGCCTGTCTTTCTGCTGCTCAGTAAAGTTTGTGAAATATGCACCGTTCAAATGGCAAAAAGGAAGAGCTTAGGGCCCCAGAGGGAGGAAGGAGCTTTTCACACTGCAGATGAAAGTAGCTGTGGGCATGTTGTGTCTTGACTATGTTGTTGTGTTTTGCTACGCCCCCCTTTCTTTTCTTTTTCTTTTTTTTTTTTAAGCTGGAGATTGGAGATGAATGAAACATGGAAGACTCAGGACCTTGCTAATTTTTTTGGGTATCTTGATGGAAAAGGACATGTGCACAAGTCCAAAGTGGAAATGCTTTCAGTTTATTTGGTGATTTTTGGTCAAAAGCTCAAAGTACTCTTTGCAAACCCCTGAAGCCCACTTTTCTTATGAGCAGTCTGGGACCATGAACTTCAGATGTATCTGTGCAGCCGCGTGCTGTAATCACTTCCTGGGCATCACTCCAGTTTATCGAGACGTCGATATCCGACCGAAGACCCTACACTCAAAGTCCGTCACCCTTTAAGTGTGTTCTCACTTTGTCTCACTTAACAAACCGAGTTCAGAGCTTTACCCCTTACCTCTGTTCAGGCTTCATCTTCCTTACTAATCACCAACCTTCTTGTCTTTCCTTCTACCTTTCTGATCGACGAGAAATAATAGTAGCCTTATTATTTAATTATCACCACTAGAAGTAATGTCAGATTTCAGTAATCTAAAACTACATTGCCTTACACTTAGATTATTTGAAAGAGGATATTTCCTCTCTAGTAATGGATATCTAGAAAAACAAAACAAAACAAAAAAACCAACATATATTGTTGTAGACCCAGGGGCAGGTCCAGAAACCTGCACTTATGTAGAATAAATATGCAGGCTTTTTTGATAGGAGACGTTGTTAGCTGTGATGAAGTAAGATTGAGTGGAAGAATTTATTTTCTATTTTCTATTTTTCTGTATTTTATTTACTCATTTATTTTTGGCAGTGCTGGAGCTAAAACCCAGGCTAGATAATACAGGCTAGATAGGGGACCTACTGCTGAGTCCCCAGCCTCCATACTGTTTAATTTTTAAATTAAGTCAATGTGTTTATTCAGTGAAAAAGTAATGGAAAAACTTAAGGCATTGAAGAAAAGCAACAGAAATATAAGATCCTGCCCTGAGTTCAGTCTCTAGATTTTTTCATTGGAAACTGTGGTTTTAATGCATTGGTTCAAAAATGTCTAGGAACATGTGGTTATTATGAGTCATGTATATCTACCATGTGTAATTTCCAGGGTGGAGCATTTTATAAAACCTGCTTGTCTTCTTGGAGCCTCCGAGTTGCACTATCCGATATGCTAGACCAGTTTTATGATGATTCCCCCTTTCCAGGTTCTTACATCTTAAGATGGCTGGCTTGTCTTAGATGGCACAGTCACTGTCTGGTAGACCAGGCCAGGACCAGAATCCAAGCTTGTTTTTTGGTTCAATGTCCTTTTGTCCCCAGTACAATCAACTTTATTCAGGACATATTTAAAAAACAACAACAACAACGAAAACCTGCTTCATGCTGCCTCTCTGGTTTCCTGCCATTATGTCCATTTCTTTGTACACTGAACCCTCATTAGCAGTTACAATTGTGCTCACTAATGTCATCAGTGGTAGGTCCTGGCTCTTCCTTTATAGACTTACCATTATGGTAAATTATGTGCACAAATTTCTTGTTGTGTCTTTGTTTTATGGAATTGGATCCTCAAGGAACTCCTTCCAGAGTTAAAAACGGAGCCATTTCCACCAGGCTAACTTGAAGTCATCAGAAGAACATCCAAGCCACGTGATGTTCAGGCTGGAAGGAGGCTCTTTGGGAGGACTGGCTTGCTTGTTTCATAAATGAGTAACTGAAGATCACATAACTTGTCCAAGACTCCACAGGGAGGTAGAGGTGCCATGGTGTGCAGGGTCTGGTTCTCCTGACCCCTAGCTCAGGAAGCTTCCTCTCCTGCGCTAGCAGCCATGGAGAACAATTGTTGTAGTCCTCAGGGTTTAGAAAATCAATGCTGGCAAGAAATGGGTCACTGTAAATGAAAACTCCAATTGGGAAGAGGAAATCTTAAAAAGGAAAGGCTGTATTGAGCTTTTTTTTTTTTCTAGGATTTTGTTGTTGTTTTGAGAGTCTATAGCCCAGACTGGCTTGGAACTCACTAGGTAGACCAGGTTGGCCTTGAACTCACAGTGATACCTCTGCCTCAGTCTCCCACAGGCTGTTATTACAAGTCTCACCCATCACACCAGACTCCAATGTTTTTATATATCATATATTTTAGTCCTATTCACCCTCCCCTATTGCCCTATTTTATCCGATCCTACTCCATCTGGACCCTTTCTATGCTATTCAGCAACTCCCTACCTATTTTCATGTCCCCCCTCCATAACCCAACGAGTTTAATTAGGGTTGCTTGCATGCATATGGGTGGGGCTTGTTTGTTTTCAACTGCAGCACGGGCAACTTAACAGTGGCTACACCACTGAGGAAAGATTACTCCCTCTCCCTCAACAGCCAGTAGCTCCTCAGGGATAGATAGGGTCCCTTGAACAACAGCCCTTTCCATGCTGAAATGCCGACAGGCTGGATGTTACACAGGTGACCGAGGCTGCTGTGTGTTCATGTATGTGTGTTCATGTATGTGTGTCGTGTCCACCAGACAGCGTCTCACAGCAATCCACGCTGTTACATTCTTTCCATCCCCTCTTTGAAGTGTCTGCTGAGGCTTGGAGAGGGGTATGATAAAGATATTCTCTTAAGATATGAGTACCCAGGAGTCATTCTCAGCACTTTGACTACTCCTGGGTTTCTTTATTAGCTATTGCCCATTAAAAAAACAAACAAACAAAAAAACACAAAACAAACTTTCTGACCAAGGTCGAGAGCAGCACCAACCTATCTGTATAAACATATATATTCAGAAGGTAGTTTGACAACATGTCCATTTGTTGACACAACAGTAGTGAGTGCTCATCCCTTCACCCCCAGTTTCTGTGACTTCCCCATGAGCTTTTTACCAGTTTATAGTACCAGTTGTGGATTCCTCTCTGTGGATTACCAGATAAGAAGTCCCTGATTGCTCCCCTAACAGTCATGCCACTATTGTACCAGTGGGTACATCCTATCTGCCAGGTCAGTATTGTAGCACACAGGGTCCATTGATGGGTAAGACTGGGTTTAGCACTGTGAAAACTGGCTAGCAAGGAGGAAGTTTTCAAATCAAGTCCAGCCTGATTTCTCTGTGTTCTGGGTCCCACTCCTGCAGAGCAGGCTTGCCTTGAGTGTAGGAGGTGCTCAAAGGTGACACGACATGAAACCTAGGAGGATTTATATGAAATGTACGTGATGAGAAGTTGTACATTCCTGGCTCTATGGCTGTTTCCACAGGCCTGAGTGTGTTATGCTGTGGTTTAGACTGAGAGGACCAGGGCTGACCTCCCTCACCCCCAGCCTGCCCCCCCCAAAAAAAAAATATCAGTTCTAGGAATTAGGACCTAGGTCTCCAATTCCAGGAACAAGACCATAAAGCCTCCCACCCAAGAAACAGCCTAGAGATAACCACAAAAATTGGAAGGGACCTCTGTTCTGGGCAGCCTTATCTTACATTCTTAACACAAGAACGTAGCCCACTGACCACCTGGATGCCAGCCAGTCAGGAATTAACCCTTGTGGCTTCCCTGCCACCCACCAGTTTGGGCTGGTTTGATTAGTTTAGAGAGCCCCAACCCCTAATCAAGCCCTAGCTAGCCCTAGCCAATTACAGATGCACTGGTACCCTTGCTTTTGACCTGCACCAATTACAATAAAGATGACCTACTTCTCCCTGAAATACCCCTAGTTTCCTTTTCTTGTTTGTTGTTGTTGTTGTTGTTTAAGATTTATTTATTATTTATACAGCATTCTGCTTGCCTGTCCACCTCCACACCAGTAGGGGGCACCAGATCTCAGGATAGATGGTTATGAGCCACCTTGTGATTGCTGGGAATTGAACTCAGGACCTTTGGAAGATCAGCCAGTGTTCTTAACCTCTGATCCATCTCTCCAGCTCCCTCCCCCGAGTTTCCTATAAAAAGACCTGCACACCTTTGTCTATAGTGGCCATTCTGCCTGGATGGTGGCCCCAGCATGCTGGTCTTCTGCAGAATAAACGCCTTTTGTTGCTTGCATGCCACTTGAGTCTGGGGTCGTTCTTTCAGATTCTTGTGGACCCTAAACAAGACCAGGTATAAAACCTAATAAATTCAGCGAGTAGCTGTAGCCTTCAAAGACACTGAATTTTAAACCAAAACGGACAGCCAAGATCTTCTGTCCATTTGCCCTTCCATTGTCTCTGCTGTAGTGGGTGTGTCACATCTGTCTATTAAACTCGTGTAGCTAATATTGTTCTTCAGAAACATGTGGCCAGAAACTGGCATCTGCGATAAAGAAGCCTGCCAGCACTGGCATTAACCTTGGGTGAACTCTTTCCTGGCCAGAAAGGCTCTGCCCAGAGCCTTCCCACTTCCCAGGGCTCAGAGATCCCTGGGGCCTCAGTACCTGTGTTACCTGTTTTCTTTGCTCCCTGGGTGATTCTTGTTTAGTCCAGGGGGAAGGGAAGGAGTGTGTGCAAATCTGACCCCTGCAGGGGCATGCACAATTTGTTCTGCAGTGGAAAGGGCTCAGCTAGCTTGGAACAGGGGCCCTTTGCTAAGTGTGATATCATCTCTTCTCACGGTTTCTAAAGGCCTGAGGCAGTAGCTCTCTAACCAGAATGTACTATCTAGTCTCATGTCAACTTGACACAAGCTACAGTCATCAGAGAGGAAGGAAATCTCAACTAAGAAAAATGCCTCGTAAGATCCAGCTGTAGGGCATTTTCTTAATTAGTGATTGATGGGGAAGGCCCAGCCCATTGTGGGTGGTGCCATCCCTGGGCTGATGGTCCTGGGATCTATAAGGAAGTAGGCTGGGCAAACTATGGGGAGCAGGCCAGTAAGAAGCACCCCTCCATGGCTCCTTGCCTCCAGGTTTCTGCTCTACTTGAGTCTCTGCCCTGACTCCCTTCAATGATGAGCAACAATATGGAAGTTTAAGCCAAATAACCTTTTCCTCCCCAACTTGCTTTTCAGTCAGGGTGTTCCATTGCAGCAATAGAAACTTTTAAGATGCCAAGCATGTATCGGAATCATTTGGAGGGCTTGTTAAACCACAGTGCTGGGGGATCCCCAGAGCTTCTGATTCAGCAGGTAGGGGTGGAATCACAGCGTCTCTAACCTTACCAGGAGATGTTTGTGTGCTTGTTCAGGATCTGCCCCTGCTACCAGAGGGAGGAAAGAAGTGTTGGCGTTGGTGTGGTTTAGGGAATGGTCAAAAGGCACTGAGACAAGGAATTGGAAATGACCTCTCAGTCAAGAAAAGTGATCATTGTTTTTGTTGTTGTTTTGTATTCCAAAAGACCTACCACTTGCTAGGTGTTGTGCAAGCCGTGCTGCTATACTGTTCCTATGTGAAGCAGTGTGTTTAGTGTAGGACCTGTGTGGGTGACTGGCCAATACAGAGCTAGCCATACTGCTGTTTCTCAGTGCTCTGTAGGGGGCACCTGAGGCTGTCATGGGACATACTTTTTTTTTTTTTTAATAGGCAGAGGTAATGTGGCTCAAAGGTGGCTTCTGGGAGAAATTAATGATACCCAGAATCTAGATGCCCAGGAGTTTGCTAGGGAACCACTGGACAGCATCCCAGAGACAGCACAGGAGAAGATGAGAGAGAAGCAAGTGTGGCCTGAGGGGAAGATCAGGTCACTGACTCCAGACAAGCAGAGGTTGATAGCAGAAGCTTGCCCTTGTGATGAGGAGCTTGGGCTGATCTGAAGTTGAGTGAGGTTGTTGTATGTTGAAGCAGGTGAGAAAACAAAAATGGAAGAGCGTGCACCTGTGAGATCCACAGGAAACAGTCGCAGGAATCCCCGTGAGAGTGACCAGGTCTCCAGGGACATGGTCTTTACATCATCTTGTCCTTGCATCACCCTCTGCCTCTGCTTAGTATTTCAGAATTTTCAAGATGGTGGCCTCTCTGGTCCTCTTCCACAAGGAAAACAAAGAGACTCTGAGTGTTAGGGAAGCTTTGGAGCAGCCGAGTCACAAGAGTGCAGCCGTGTGAGGAATGTTTAGAAGGGACTAGGCCATCTTCCTTGGTGTAGCTGAGGTTTTGGACAGGACCCTCAGCCCATCGACTTTCCTGGCTTAAGCCTTAGCTAGGGTCACACTCTCCCTGTCTCTGATCTTGAGACATGAAAAGCAGCCCTAGGTTACCACATTTCCTTACCTCCTAGCTCATTCCTTTTTAGTTTTGCCTTTAGCCAGGGCAGGCCCCCACAGTACTCGCATGGTACCCCAACAATGGCTCCAGTGCAGAGCAAGTAAGATGCAGTTGAAAACCGCATGTGCACAGAGGAAGCTGATAAGTAGGGTGCCGTGAGCTAAAAGTTGGACAGAGACAGGTGCACAAGAGCTGGGCTGTAGGTGAGTTCTCATGTAGCTCTCCAGAGCAGAAAACAGCAGCGATGGATTTCAGCGTGGTGCTTCTTGCTCCAGTCTGGTAATGAAAATTTGATTTGTGGTTTCCTCTCAGGGTTCTTCATCACACAGTAATTGATACATCTTCAACACGTGGCTCTTGAGAAAAAAAAAAATCAATTCTGACAGGTGTCATCAGCATCCAGACTGTCTAACAAGAATCCCCACAGGCGCCACCTCCTCTGTGGCACCCCTTTGCCCCCTCACGCCATGGTGTTCCCCTGTGGCCGAATGGGTGCTCCCTTGGAAGCCGTGGGAGGGCTTCCGGAGGAGGACGCTGCAGTAACAGGAGTCATGTGGCATGGACCGATGATTCCTGTCAGCATTAGTAATAGCATCAAGATTTTTAAGTCACCTTTGTCAAGGTGGCTTTCCTGCTTCGGGTCCACAGAGTTTGCTGGGGTTTGCAGGAGGAGAGCAGAGTCATGTCCCAGATTGGAAGGGCTGGAACAGTGGGAGGTAATAGACATGCCACCTGCCCATATTTGCCCCGGGGAAGAGGCCTGATCTGAGTGCCAGGGGTAGGGCCCTGACCACCTGGGACCCTCGGGGGAACGTGTTGCTGAAACTGTTTGGTCAGATGTCTTCTGAAGACTTCCATTCATCTTTGGCTGGCAAAGTGTCTTTTGACTCGCTTGCTACTTGGCTCCAAGCAAAGGTCGCGTACTACTGTACGCTGGCACAGGAGTCTGTCTTGGGGCGTTTGGTTCTCCCTCTTGCTCTGCTTCATGCTGTTTACTGTCAGCCTGGCTCTGTGAAACAGCGTTAGGCTGTCCACTGCCTTCTTCCTCAATAATGTCAGTTGCAGAAACCTTGTCTCCTCGGGTGCTTTGTTAGGTCAGGAACCTAGGCCTCTTGTGGAACCCCCTTCCAGGCCCTCCCTTGCTTCCCACAGTAGCTGTCATGTCTAAATCTGGATTTAGTAACGGGATGCCTAAATCTCCCTCAGCTCTGAGGCAATTCGGTATCTGAACGCATCTGCTTTCTAATCCTCACCCAGCACTGCTTGTGGCCTTTCAACTCCGATTCACCCTGGAGGACTGACTGTAGCAATTGCCTCCTGTTCATGCTGTGCACAGCGCAGGAGCTGTAGTTTCTGTGCTCAGTCCTTCCCATATCCCAAAATGCACTAGTGGTTTTACTTTAGAAATGAGGGTTATATGTTAGATATCTGTTGCTTATCATTTAAGTGCTTCAGAAAGCTAGTGCTTGTTTTCTTACAGGTCCTGTTGATTAGGGATCTGAAGGCAGCCTGACTGGGTGGTTTTGGTCAGGGTCTCTCGTGAAGGTGTAGTTACATGTTGGCTACGGCTGCAGACAACCGAAGGCTGTCTTGGGCTGAAGATGTGCTTCCAAGGTCACTCAGGTGGGTGTTGGAGGGAGGTCTCTTCCCACGGCTCTCTCCATAGGGCCTTGCTAGGGCAAGAGGAGAGCAAGTAGGAATCTGTAGTGTCTTTTATGGCCCACAATGAATAT
Source organism: Psammomys obesus (assembly GCF_907164565.1). Classification (NCBI taxonomy): domain Eukaryota; kingdom Metazoa; phylum Chordata; class Mammalia; order Rodentia; family Muridae; genus Psammomys; species Psammomys obesus. The sequence goes on along the minus strand of NW_026596040.1, from coordinate 34,638,145 downwards.
TGTCATTCCTTCTTTCTGTTCATTAGAAGTGAGTCTGTTCTGAAGGAAGTGCTGGGGCTGGAGAGATGGCTCAGCACTTACCAAACCTAAGCCCCTAAGCCTAATCCCCAGGATTCACTTGGTGAACAGAGAGAAGAAACTCCTACATGTTGTTTTTTGGAAGCCACATGTCCACCATGACAGTACAACATAAACACACACACACACACACACACACACACACACACACACACACACACA
>NW_026596040.1:34576216-34637895 GCF_907164565.1 Psammomys obesus | reverse complement strand
ACACACACACACACACACACACACACACACACACACACACACACACAATCGTATAAAACATTTTAATGTGTTGAAAACATTTAAAAATTATTTTTAAATATTTATTTATTCTTATTTTACGTGCATGAGTGTTTGAATGTATGTATGTGTGCCTGATGCCTGCAGAGGCTAGAAGAAAGTATCAGATCTCCTGGGTCTGGCGTTATAGACAGTTATGAGCTGCCATGTGGGTCCTCTTTAAGAGGTGACAGATGCTCTTAGCCCCTGAACCTTGTCCAAAGCTCCTCCTTTAATACATTTTAAACCACTACATAAAGTCTCGCTCTTGGGTCTGCCCAAATGAGCAAGCAGAATAGTTGAGTCTATCCTTAGCTAAGGTCTCATTTCTCATGTGGGGCCCTCAAAGGCTTCTCAAGGAATCCCCCTGTGCCTTTGGAAAATATAATGTAGAGTTAGTCTGACAACAGTTACTGACTGGCGTGCATCCCATCTTCTAGGAGTTTGGGGACATAGGGCGTCCTGTGTTCTTTACTTTTGCAGATCTCACAGGTCAATGACACGCTTTATGTGTACCACCATCCTCTGGAAGGCATTGTCTGTTGACTGCATTTCTACTCTCTGTGGACATAGGAAGAATGGTAAGCTTAAAGAAGAGTTAACTTTAATTGTTGAGCAGTTTTTGGTTTCTAAGAGATCATCCTGAGTGAGGTAAGCCAGAACCAGAAAGAAACGCATGGTATATACTTACTTATAAGTGGATATTAGCCATATACAGGGTAACCATACTAAAATACAGACCTAAAGGACCAAACAACAAGGAGGACTCTAGGGAGGATGCTTAATTCTCATTCAGAAGGACAAATAGAATAGACACTGGAAGTGGTTGAAGAAAGGGAACAGGAAGGATGAGAGCCTACCATAGATGTCCTCTGAAAGACTCCACCAAGCGGGGGATTGAAGTAGATGCTGAGACTCAGAGCTAAACTTTGGGAGTTTTAGGGAAGAATGGGGAGATAGAAAGACCTGGAGATGACAGGAGCTCCACCAGGAGACCAACAAAGCCTTACCTACAAAATGAAGGAGATAGATGTGTTCAGTGGACCTTTATCCTTAGGCCTTTGGGAATTACCTTGGAGACATAAAAAGAAAATGCCCCTAGGAATTCTGATCCATCCAGTCTTGGGAGGTCTGGGTGCCCTGGCTCCTCAGCTTGACACATTGTACTTGTGAGTCATGTGATCATGGGCTAGTGATTATGAAGATGCTCTATGTTTTCATGTGTGGTGGCTCTGGATTATAAGTTTTTGGTTGTTGAAGATGTCCCATGACCTTACTGAGGGACCCGAATCTTTCTTCTGTGGTCATCCACAGTGTCTAAGAAGGTGCTGGTCTACGTTGTGAGTAATGACTTAACTAGTTCTAAAACAGTTCAGCCTGTAACTATATCAAGGGATGAATGTCTGCATTAGGCGATGAGTAAACCAGGCCAGTAGTTCTCAGCATGTGCAGCCTCACCTGGGATTTTGTTTTTAGTAGTGTGCATTTCCCCTTCTCCTACAGTGAGTCTGAAGCTAGAATCTGACCCCTGCAGGAGGTCCTGGTGCAGATCAAGTTTGAGAAGCTTGGATAAGTGTGCTTCTCAGGTTCCTGCCTATCTCAAGCTTTCCTCTGTGTAGTGGTGGATTTGGAATCATAAATGTCTGTCTTACAAACCTCAGATGGCATATTGGGGAGAGAGTGGATTCATGTTCACCACAGTGGCTACAGCTTCTGCCAGAGGACTGATGCTGGGAGCTCAGCTGGGAGAGAATCTGAGAGAAAAAGCAAACGGTGTATCACTTCTCAGCATCTGTGTACCACTTGCTTCCCTACAGCACATCCTTGCTGTCGCTTGCTACAGTCCAGGGAACCTGTCCAAACTCTTGTGCCTCTCTTCTTTATTAAACCATACGACGCACCTGCAGTATAGTGTTCTGGGAATATGACAGAGAGAGTGAATCGTTTCCCATCCAGTTCGTGCACCCCTGGAAGCTACACGATATGAACCTAGTTGAAGAAGCAAGTCTCTGTGGCACGGCTTGTAATGAAAATAAAATAAAATGCTCTCTTTTTATAACCTGGGCAATGCAGAGTTCTTGATCTGGAGGGAGTAAAATCATGAGTGTTAGAACTAGGTACAGGCTGTTGGTTTGCTGTTGCCCTCTTCCTGCAAAGTGTGTCCCCAACTTTTACTAGTCATCTTGTGCCCTTGTGGTGTGTATGGCAAACCCAGCTGACAAAAAGCTTTAGTGGAGGAGTCCTCTATGTTTCCTCTGCTTCCCATACCAGGAGACCTTGATTGTCTAGGCAGTGAGAACCATCGAGTTGTATATTTATCTTTGATGCTCACTGATGTACATTTAGTCTAAGAGCTAACATGGATAACAAAAAGATTAGATGGAAATGACTTATGTGGAGCTTAAATATTGACCTGTATGTAAAATACTAAATAGTGACATAAAGCACAAGCATTGACCACATAAGCTACAAACATCAGTAGCTTCATCCCATCTCCCCTCTCCAAGGAGCTGTTGGTACCCACAGCCTTGTACCACTGAAGAGGATGTCTTTGTCTCTCCTGTAAAAAAATCTTTGTTTTCCATTTCTGGTCTTGTGTTTGAGTGATTAGAGAGAGGGGGTAGGGAATGAGGAGGGAAGAAGAAGAAGCAGAGGAGGAGAAGAGGGGCAGGGGTAGAAGATAATATGTTCTAATTCCTAATTATGCTTTATATCTATCCAGTGTGCTTAGATTCCTGGTACATAGGAACCATTAAAAATAATACAGATGCTTGGAAGCAGCCCCAGACATTCTGATCTGCCAGGGTTATATTTCACAGGTCCAGCTAGACCAGTATTTTTTTTTTTAACATTTTTTTTCACAATTTACTCATTATATATCCCGATTGAAGACCCTTCCCTCAACTCTCCCCAATCTCAATCCCCTCTCCCCTCCTTCCTCCTAGTCCACTGAAAGGGGCAGTTCTCCACTATTGCCTCTGCCCATAGCTTGTTAAGTCTCATCAGGACTGCCTGGATCCTCTTCCTCCATGGCCTGGCAAGGCTGCATCATCAGGGGCAGTCAACTGAGTTCATGATAGAGGCAGCCACTGCTCCCCTCACTCGGAGATCGACATGGAGACTGAGCTGCCAGTCAGCCACATCTGAGCAGGGAGTCTAGGTCCTCTCCATGCCTGGTCCTCCATTGATGCATCAGTCTCTGCAGGACCCCCTGGGCTCAGATCTTTTAGTTTTGTTGGTCACCTTGTGGGGCTCCTGTCCTCTCCATGTCCCTCTATCCCCATCCCTCTCTTCCTCCATAAGACTCCCTGTGCTTTGCTCGATGTTTGGCCCTGAGTCTCAGCATCTGTGTCTATCCCCTGTTGGGTGGAGCCTTTCAGAGGACCCTCTATAGCAGGCTCCCATCCTGTTCCCTCTCTTCCACCACTTCTGGTGTCTATCCTGTTTGCATTCTGAATGAGATTTAAGCATCCTCTGTAGGGTCTTCCTTAGTGTTTAGCGTCTTTGTAGATGGCTGTCCTATATTTTATGGCTAATATCCGCTTATAAGTGAGTATATACCATGCCTGTCTTTCTGTTTCTGGGTTACCTCACTCTGGATGATCTCTTTTAGTTCCATCCATTTGCCTGCAAATTTCATAATTTACTTGTTTTTAATAGCTGAGTAGTGTTCCATTGTGTAGATGTACCACAATTTCTGTATCCATTCCTCTGTTGAGGGACATCTGGGTTGTTTCCAGATTCTGTCTATTACAAATAAAGCTGCTATGAACATAGTTGAGCAAATATCCTTATTGAATGGTGGGGCATCTTTTGGGTATATGCCCAGGAGTAGTGGTATAGCTGGATCTTGAGGTAGTGCTATTCCCAATTTTCTGGGAAAGCGCCAGATTGATTTCCAAAGTGGTTGTACAGGGTTACATTCCCACCAGTGATGGAGGAGGGTTCCCCTTTCTCCACATCCTCTCCAGCATGTGTTGTCACTTGAGTTTTTTATCTTAGCCATTCTGATAGGTGTAAGATGGAATCTCAGAGTTGTTTTGATTTGCATTTCCCTGATAAGTAAGGATGTTGAGCATTTATTTCTTTAAATGCTTTTCTGCCATTCTATATTCCTCTGTTAAGAATTCTCTGCTTAGCTCTGTACCCCATTTTTAACTTGGATTGTTTGGTTTGTTGGTGTCTAGCTTGAGTTTTTTATATACTCTGGATACTAGACAAGTATTTTTTTTAAAGCTCCCAGGTTGATTCTGGTTGCAGTTTGGGCTGCGGAGGACTGGCTTAGAGCTTTCATCAGTTACATTTCCCTGGCCCTTGATACTGTTGCCTGTGTTTCCTACTATACAGATTCCTCCAAAGCTGACCCTCAAAGAAATGTTCTGCCTTCCAGGAGGCACTCTGCTGGGATGAGAAGGGTCCTTTCCTCCCCACACACCTTCTTGTGCCCTTTTTGGTACTCTTTCCTTGCTCTGTGTGATAATAGGGGGAGTTGTGTGTTGACATCTCTGGACTTTGCTACTCAGCAAGTCAAATGCTGCCTTGAAGTTAGTTGCCCATGGTGTGCAGAAATCAGACCCTCCCCTTGCCTGTGTTTTCCCTTAGACACTGTCCTGGGGACCGCTTTGTATCATCGTCCGTGTACAGACAGGTTCTGTCTTTTCAACAAGGGGCTCAGTGACTGAGTGGAAGCATCTCAGAAGTGGCCCAGACCAGGAATGGAAAGCATGTTGACGGTCCCTGCCGTGCAGCGACAGGAAAACCCATACCCATCCAGTCAGACCTTGCAGAGGCCTTTATCGTATTTGTGTTCCAAGAGCTTTTTGAGATTTTAATTTGTGGCTTTAAAACACAGCTTAGAAAACATTTCGGAGCAATCTTTCTGATCAATATTGGTTTGTCAGAGCTGCCAGGTTTGATTTGATCAGGCTAGCTTAAAGACAACCTAGGGGAATTATGAATGATGCAAATTATCTCTAGTTAACAGCCCTGTAAGAAGCCTAAGAGTCAGGGTTACCAGAAAATTTAAACGGAAGTCATGCCCTTCCATCCGAGGAGTGTGGAAGCACCTGAAAATTCTTGGTGTTGAGGGGGTGAGAGCTGCATCTGGGCAGATAGGTATTTGAACTTCAGGGTCCCCCTCTGTGAATACGGGGCAATAATTAGACAGCTGTCCTGAGGAGGGAGTCAGAGGACGCTTGTCAACCATGAGTTACTTGGTAAGCTTGTTAGTGGGCCTCAGGTTTTGGATACTTTCATTTCCTTTCTCCTTCCATGATCTACATAAAGGAGGAAAGGGATTCTTCCTCCCACAGACCCAGGGGAAATACTCAAAATGTTCCCTCTCCAGGCAAGGACCTCCATATATTCCTGAGGACGCATCATCCTGTAGTTATTTCTTAGGATTTCGTGGATTCTGATTTGCAGACCATTGCCATCTGGTGGCAATACCCTCAAATTGCAGGGTGTTTCCGAGGACAAATCTTTTTAAAAAAGATTTTTCTGTAAAAAAAAAAAAAGAAAAAGAAAAAGAAAGAAAAGAAAAGAAATGACAGCTGGTCAAAGGAGAGCATTATATTTTTCAAAGTGTGCTTATATCTTCTGCCCTGTCCACCACCGTGAGAAGCCTAAAGATAGGGTAAATATAAATGAGAAAGAGGCAAAAGAGATCTCTGTGGTGTGAATGTGTCCCTCAGAATTCCCATGTTCGTAGCTGCGTGTGGTGGCCCACACCTTTAGTCCTAGCACTCACAAGGCAGAAGCAGCCAGTTCTCTGAGTTCAAGGCCAGCCTACTCTATGTAGAGAGTTACAAGCCAACCAAAATTTGAAAGAGAGCAAGAAGTGGTAAATGGGTTTTGTGAGGGGGAAGGGAAGGGGGGAAATGATTAAATTATGTTATAACCTCAAGAGAAAGAAATCCTGTGCTAAAATCTGATCACCAGTAGGATGGTATTGAGAGTTAATTCCTTTGTAATGGAAGTCCTGAGGGCTTTGCCTTCAGCAGTGTGATCAAAGGCCTTGTGAAAGAGTTCTGAAGGGGTTTCACACCTTTTCTGCTATGTTGGTGACAGCTTAGAAGACAGATGCCACATTTTCCAATACCTTGATCTCTTCCCAGCCTTCAGAACTCGAAGCCTACATTTCCGTCACTCATGATCCATTTAGTTCCCAGGGCTGGGGTCAGGCCCAGGCCCTTGAGCATGCTCGGCAAGCCCTCCAGCACTGGTGAGGTCTGTGGTACAGCCTGAACAGCAGCTGAGCACACTCTTGTCGTCACTGCACAACTGGATAAGAGGTTAACCTACGGTTCGAGAGGAAAGGTTTTCTGTGGTTCATCAGCCTTTCTAAGAGGCCTTTGTATATATGGTGAACTCATTTGAGTTATTTACTGCTGTGTCCTGCAGTTTCTATGTTAATTTCTAGTATTCCTTTCTAGATGCTTTCTTCTTTAGTTTTGGGCATTTCAGTCCAGGATCAACTGATCCCATTGTTTTGATTCCATGGCAGGACAGCAAGCACATCAAGGTGGAAGCAAACAGCGTCTATGGCCTCGATGCCAAAGAGAAGAGAAAGGGTAAGGGCCGGGATCCTACTGTATTTTTTAAGCTATGTCTCCCATGATTAAGAGACTTACCAGCAGGCCCCACTTCTTATGTAGCACCATACTGCAAATTCAGCCTTTGACACGTGGACCTTTGCAGGGCATTCAAGAGCTGAACTATAATAAGTGCCTTGTCCAAAATTTGGAAGGGAGAGTAAAAGCTGGAGTATGGCAGGCTAGGCCTCTCCCGGCAGGTGAAACTCACGATGAAGGCAGGTAGAGGATTAACAGGTGAAGCAGGAGCGGGGAGCACATAGCCTACACAACTTCCCAAAGCTCCAGCCAGGTGAATTCAGCTCCATGATGCACAGAATTGGGACTCTGTCTAGATAGTGCATGACATCATTCATAGCAGTCTTTTTAAGTGAAATGAAGACTGCTATGCTAGTTATTTACTCCCGTGTATCTTAAAATAACAGTGATTTATTATTTCTCATACTTTTGCGATTTGGGCTATGCATGACTGGGTGGTTCTCCTTGTGCTATCACATCTGGTTATATTTGGCTGCTCTTGGCCGCTGGCTGGTTTGGATAGGGTCTTGCTCTCATCAGAGATGTGCAGGCTCATTTTTTTGTGACCAGTCTATGTCAAGCTTAAGCTTTTTTTACAGCAAGGTGGCTGGCCATCCTGTATAGAGGCTGGCTTCTGTTAAGACACACCTGGCGTCAAAGTACCATAATAAGCATCATTTCTACTGTCTGGATTTATAGGGAGAAGAAATAAGGCCCTCCTCCTGGTGGGATGGGCAGCATGTTCACACAGTGGTGGGAGGGGCTCCCTGACAGCCCTGTTAGGAGTCTGCCTACCATGGTCACAGCCCATGGCTGCTCATCAAGACGTTTACTAGCATGTACCGTCCGTAGTCACAAAGCAGAGTAAATCCATCAAGTGTGCACAAAGCATTAACAACCCCAGGAACAGCAGCCTCAATTCAAGGCTAAAATAGTGAAATGGTCCTGAACACAGCTCTGGCTGTTGACAGTCTACGTCTACACTTGGGCCCCTATTAGAGGCTGTTCTTAGCCTCAGAAATCATGGTTTTAGGGTTAAAGCTTTCTTACTGTATTTAATCCAAACTCAGTTCTAATGGGTATTTTTGGTATACAAAAATTAGAAAAAAACGACCCTAGATGGCTCATTGATAAAGTACTTGCCTTGCAAGCAATCCCCAGAACCCATGGGCACACATTTGCAATTTCAGAGCTGGAGGTGAAAGCCAGAGAGATCACTGGCCAGCCAGAGCAGCCCACTAGGTGAGTTCCATGTCATCAAGAGACCCTGTGTGTGTTAAAAACAAGTAAACAAAGCAACAAACAAACAACAACAACAAAACAACCAAAACACCAAAAGGTGGACACAGGCAGGTGTGTTCAGAGCCTTTGGTCATATTTATACTTCTCCAATTGCTGGGGCTCCTGCATGGTTCTCTTATTCAGTTTCCATCCATCCATTCAACCACAACCTTACTCCCTGAGAAAGCTTTGTTTGCTCCTGTTTGCCTTGAGAACTGTGTAGAAGACTTCAAATTGCAATTAATGGAGCATTCACAGCTGGAGTATCTTGTTCCGTGTGGTTGTCTGCTTACCTGTGGAAATCACCCTGCCAGTGTATTGATAGAGTGGTGGCTTGCTCTTTCGAAAGGCCAGGAGGATGCTTACCTATGAGAAGGTCTGGTGCTATCACAGAGTACAGGCAGATGTACCTGACTGAGATTCAGATAGCCAGGATGGCAAGGAAAGCGGGAAACTTCTATGTACCTGCAGAACCAAAATTGGCATTTGTCATCAGAATCCGAGGTATCAGTGGTATAAGGCCAAAGGTCTAAAAGGTACTGCAGCTTCTCTGTCTTTGTGAGATCTTCCGTGGCACCTTTGCTAAGCTCAGCAAGGCTTTGATTAACATGTGAAGATTGTGGAACTACATATTGTGTGGGGGTACCCCAACCTGAGGTCTGTAAATGAGCGAATGTACAAGAGATGTTATGGCAAAATCAATAAGCAGCGAATTGCCTTGGCAGATAATTCTTTGATTGCTGGATCTCTTGGTAAATTCTGTACCATCTGCATGGAGGATCTAATTCATGAGCTCTGTATAGTTGGAAAACACTTCAAGGAAGCAAATAACTTCCTGCGGCCATTCAGACTTTCTCTTCCACGAGGTGGAATGAAGAAAAAGGCACTCACTTTGTGGAAGGTGGAGATGCTGGCAACAGGGGAGAACAGATAAACAGGCTTATTAGACGGATGAACTAAGGTGTGGGCCATGGCATTTTTGTAATCTGGTCAGTCACAGCTTGGCAAAACAAACAAACCTTCCAGATGTGTTATTATTCTTTTCCCACCACACTCAATTTTCACTGTGGAATTCAATATTCCATAAGATAGCATTCAATATGATTACTCTCCTTCGGACAGCTGAAGCTCAGGGATGCTAAGAACTTGATCAAGGAGCAGAAAGGCCAGACCTTGGTCCTCTTTCACTGTGCTGTCCTCTTCCAAGGTATGAAGCCTTGCTGGTTTTAGCCTGTTGAGGGAGTCCACTGAGATATGTCCTTACCCAATCCCGGTAGTGATGTCTCCATTGGACGAAGATTTAAGCCCTTGAAGGATGCCTTATTTACTTTTCTATTACTGTGATGAGACATAATGACCAAGGCAACTTATAGAAGAAACAGTTTATTGGGACTTACAGTTTCAGAAGGTGAGTTCATGCCCATTCATGGCAGGGAACATGGCGGCAGGCAGGCATGATGATGGAGCAGTAGCTGAGAACTTACATGTTATTCATAAGCACAGAACAGAGGGGAAAAAAAGCTACCAGGAATGGTGTGAGCTTCTAAAACCTCAGAGCCCACCCCCAGTTACACACATACTCCAACCAGGCCAGACCTCTCCTTCTTTCCAAACAGTTCCACCAACTGGAGACCAAATATTTAAACATATGAGCCTATGAAGACCATTCTCTTTCAAACCACTACAGTCATGTAGGAGAGGAATCAGCAGGAGCACTTCAGTATCAGTCCTCCGGATCAGAACTGGACACGAATGGATGGTTTCGGGCCCCATTGGTATCCTCGTGGACCTGTGAGTCCAGTACAGAACATCTCAGATGAGTTAATGGGGAAACTTTCTCAACAGCAACTAATGGGCCTTCCTGCTGGGATGAAATTAGAACTGAGAGGTAAACACAGATATATCAGTGGAGAGGAACAACAATGTTATACCATATGGGAAAAGCTGAACATGGATTAATGATTCATTTGCCAACAGAGCTGGTCAAAGCTCTATTGAGAACTATGCAGAGACTGGGGGACAGCATGTTCTGCTTGCCAGGGACTTATTCATGGCCCTGTGGATTTGAGCTATAGGGCTCTCTAGAATGCAGCACTAAGCACATTATTGGAAGTCAGGACAGGTGTGGTAAGATGGCTGGGAACGAAGCCTGTGACAGTGCAGAGCTGGGTTACTTTGGAGCATGCCATGTTGTTAGTTCATTTGTCCTGCCTAGCCAGGAGGCAGCTGCATGGATTGAGCCTTGTGTTTGTTGAGTGTATTTCTGGTCTACAAAGCTTTGTGTGCACAGTTGTCTGCTGGGGGCATTTGTTTGATATGTCCAAAGCTGAAGCACAGGTAAACATCAGCACCACTCTTTCACTATTTTTTTTTTCCTCTTTCAGAGGAAGAAAGAGGCTCAGCAAGATGAAGTGAGCCATCCTGGTCACATATTGGTGACGGAGGCATGTGGCTCAAGGCTAGTGCTTTTGATCGCTCATCCTCCCCAAGCTCACTTCTGAACCTCAAGGGGCTTTTCTCCCATGTAAAAAGATTGCAGGTCCATCAGTGCTTATAATAAACAACTCTTAATGCTGGGAAGATCCTCTTCTGTGAAGGGGGACAAGTGTGAACCCCGACTGCTATGACCGTTACAAATACAGCCACCTTGTATGTAGTAGGCACAATTTTAATGACCAGAAAGGCCAAGGAGGCCTGAGAGGTTAATTAAGCAGTTCATTTTCAAGTGGAGCGAAGTGTTAGAAGTCAGTTAGAGAGTGGAGAGTGGAGAATCCAGAAATATCTCCTTACCTACACAGGGAAAAGACAGAAACAGCGTGTTTTGAAGGTTTGCCGCCTGTCATGAATAGGAAATGAGCTCAGAGGGAGTCTAGAGGTTCATGAGTTACGGGAGATAAAACATAAAGCCCAGAGCAGGTTCAAAGATATACCAGCTGACTGTTGGGGACTTGTGTTTGCTTTCTCCTTGGCAAGGACTACTTGAGGGGCATGACAGTTCAGACAAACAGAAATTGAAGACGTGGAGAGCCAGACAAGAAATATCAGTATGGGCATGAGAACAACAATACCCACTCTCTTTGAGGCTGGATAAGGGCATTCCCACTCACCGTGTTCTTTGATAGATCTCAGTAAAAGAATCCAAGATATTGGCCCTTAGAACAACAGGTATAGCTAACTCCTGTCATTAGCAAACTGATCAAAAGCACCCTTGGAGTCTTTTTCTGGCAAGCTGTGTGACTGAAGGCATACACTGATTTATGTTTCTTCCATCATTACAGCCTTTTGCTTCTGTGCAGTGGTGAGGGGATATATTAATAGGATAAAGTGAGAATATCGATGGGCAGAAGGAAGAAGGCCACTGTGTCTCTTACTTTGTTCGTAAGTATCAAGGGCATGGACCTAGAATCATTGTATAAAGGAGGGAGATGTAGAAGGACGGTGCCCAGCTGTTCAGCTCTCTTTCCTGCTATGTTCTAAATAGAAGGTGCTTCAGACACATTATGATGGTTGCAGAGCAAAACTTGACAAGATTTGTATACTGTGTGTAAACCTTTGACCTCTCTATTCAGAACCCCCACTATGTACCTGACTGTCGTGGGCCTTTAATAACTACTGCCATTCATCCAATATGCTTCGTAGCCGTATTTCACAGAGGATGAAATGGAGACATGGGGATGTTATGGGACTTGCTCAAGGTCAAACTAGCGGTGACACATGGGATTAGAACTCAGGTGACCTCTTCCCACAGTCTGTGTATGTACTTAGCCACCAGCTTTGTGTCCCTCCCTGATGAGGTGTTTTTCCCCTCTCATTTTACACCATCAACATTTTGGAATTTTCTGCTCCAGAATCTTTCACGGCATGATACTTCAAGTATTTCAGACAAGCCATTGTGTCTTCCCTTCATCATTATGCAGGCTGGTGACCCTTAATTCCCCTAGCTATCTCTCTTCTGGCACGGATTCCATCCCTGCTGGCTCCATGCCAGCTTTTCCGAAGCCCTGGTGGAAAACACAGATTCACGTTCAGCTCCTTCTGGTGAAAACAGAGCTTCCATGGATATTACCCATATACACTTGGCCAGATTCTGCTCAGTCTGTCTGAACAGGGTGATCTCCATTTGTGGTGTGAAACTAATTCGAACCTCCCTGGGTCATCCATCATGAGAGAAGTATACATTTTGACCACAATGAGGTGTCATTCAGAGCCACTAGAGTATCTGTAACCAGAAAGACTGGTCTATACCAAAGCTAGCAAGGGTTTAGAAGCTGAAAACATCCTGCAGTTCAGTCAGGAGTATAAAGTAATGCAGGCATCTTAGGGATCTCTTAGCAATTTGTATAGTTAATCGGGTCTAGCTTCAGCTCGGCTACTTTGAATAAGAGGAGTGAAGACGCATTCCATTGAGACTGACTGAAAAATGTTTCTTGCAGCTTAGTCCCCAGTTAAAGTCAACTCAAGGACATGCAGGTAGGGAATGACTAAACAAACAGAGGTATGATGTGGAAAGTAGAATAATCGTCATTGGTAAGAAATATGCATGCATGTAATAAAGTCTCAAAAACAGTGTTAAAACAATCCAGGAGAAACAACACCTTCTAAACGTTCTACAAGAATAGAAAACAGGACTGCTTGGTGACAGAGAGGCTTTGATGAGGGTGAGTGAGGCAGACTGAAGGAGGGCATCAGGAGGCGTGCTAGGGAATGGAAATACTTTGTTTACTTTTTGTGCTTTATTATGGCTTTTGGTTCTTGGAGATAGGATATTACTATGTGGCCCAAGCTGGCCCTAAACTTGTGGCAGTCCTCCTGCCTCTGCCTTCTGAGTGAAATTACTGGTGTGCGTCCCCACAGCCAGCAAGCATTATTTTATTGCTTAGTAATCGTGGTGATAGCCCTACGGGTGGGTGGAACATTCAGAACTTATTAAATCACTTAACGATGGTATAAATTCCACCTAGATGTTAAGAAGTGCTGTGAATGGCAGCACCCAAAGCTGAAGGTGCTATGCTTTACTCTAAATACTACCACAGGTTGCTCTTCTCACAGCACGCCCGTCTCCGTCGTAAAGTGGCCTGCAGCTGTTCTCAACAGCTTCATCTCGCTCTTGCCGTCTGTTGGCGTCCTAGCTAACGGCAGCTGCGTGTCTTTTCTTAGCTGTGAATTGCTTCAAAGAAGTGCTCCTTGGGGAAACACCTCCTTTTTATTCAAGAGGCCTATGTGCAGCTCTGGAAGGAGTGAATGGAACTTGGATAAACAAAATTGGTGTTTGTCAATCAAATAGGACTGAATGGCAGAACCTTCCTGGAGCTTAGTAACTTGTTCACCAGCTTACCTCTTACAACACCTCCGTGAGCTCAGGTGTTTCTATCACCCCCACGAGTGAACTTTGAAGCCCAGTGAGGTTAATGACTTGTTCAGCATTGAATTACCAATGGAGCTGGATTCAAATCCAGACAGGCCCAAGGGTGGAATATATGTCTTAACTTGATGGTATACTATGCCTGGCTCATGCTTGTCTTCTGTCTGGTGCTTTGGTTTTAATTGCCCTGGGATCTGGCCTGTTTCCAGTTAACCCTCTCATAATAGTTCAGCCCTAGCTCATCTTCCAAGAAGCATCACAGCCAGGGCACTTATTTCTTCCTGGGGCTCCAGTTCATGAAGGTGTATAGGTGAGCTCTCCCAAGCTCTGTTGCCCCCATTCAGGGTTCAGCCCTCACCATTCTTTCCATACACCCAAGAACAATGAACTCAAATGGACAGCCTGCTAGCCACCAGGCATACATTGCTCTTCTAAAGGTCTACATCACTATTATGAACCTAGCTTGGGGAGACAGTGCTCAGTAGCAGTTTTTGCCTGAAAGATCAACTAGAAAGTAATAGGAGACTCATTGCAAACCTGTTTAGATCCTTTGTCTAAACTAGGGGCTCTCAACATTCCTAATGCTGTGTCCCTCTTTTGGCTTGTCAAGACAGGGTTTCTCTATGCAGCCTTGGCTGTCCTGGACTTGCTGTGCGGAGATTAAAGGCGCCACCACGCCCAGTTGCTGTAACTCTTTAATACAGTTCCTTGTGCTGTGGATAAATTCTCTCACATCCTTTCCCTTTCTTAGGCTGACGTTGAACTCTACTGTGTTCAGCTTTCACCACGTTGGTCACTGATGTCCTCGCCCTGTTTTATGATCCAGTCTGGTGTTCAGCATTTCTCTCATTTGCCCCAGGATCCTTTCAATCTCGACAGTTTCTTAACATCTCTCGTGTTCTCAGGAAACTGACAGGTCTTAATTCTTAGCCAGATCCCCCACCCCTGAAGTCTTGCAGTTAGACTGTGATAGGTGAGTTTGTAAGACCTCGACCCAGGGGTCCTGTCCTATTTCAAGGGACACATCCACATGACTGGTAATGCTGACTCTGAGCCCTTGGTTGGTCATACACCGCCCCCCACTCTCCATTGACTATTCTTACCCTTCTCTGTTCTGTAAGTGCATGTCCCTCAGGCCAGGACACCGCAAACTTCCCAGAGCAGAGACTATTATTTAGGCGAATATATTTTGAACAGAATGAATAATCACCCTGTCTACCACAAAGGCCACTCAGCCTCACGCGGTACTTAACTTTTGCTTTGTTCTCTAAGAGTATTAGCTAATTCATCCTGAGGAGAAATTATACAGAATCTTGCTAATTCTTGCTTTACTGAACTGTAAGGAGAACAGTTTTCAAAAGAGCCCGTCAGTCTTTACTTGCCTTCTAAACTGAGATTTATAGAACTAAATTCGGCAGTATACGCTTACCCTGCTGAGTCCATGTCTTTGGTTGTATTTCTAGTTTATCTACAGAGACCCAGCTCAAATGGCTTCACCCAGACGTATTTCACCTTGTGTTTTCTGCCTGCCTGTGGAGCACTATCCTAAGTCATTTAAAGAGATGTTTGTGATGTTTGTAGCCTTGGATTTTAATCCGTTTATTGTATTAAAGCCTCTAAATGAGCACTTTCCTCTAAGGGGTGCAAAGCCGATTATGATATATAATTAGGTAATATCTGTATTTTCAAATCATAGAGTCTCCTTAGGGGTTGCTTTCCAGTACAGCGGAGTTGGTTTAGGTAAGACTGTCTTGAATTATGAAGAAGAACACACTGTATTTGGGACAGTTTGTGCCTTCTCCCTCTTTCCCCCAGCTATGGTGTGAGAATAGTTGCGTCCCATGGAAGTTCGCATGCTGCGTTTACAGCAGCCATTTTTGGTCCTCTGTGTAATAGACTCTTGATTTACTCAGGTGCCTTTCCCCCTCCCCAGCCAGGCATCTTAGGGAAGACTGGTCCCTATCCCAACACAGACTCAGAGATGGATCCAGTTAGTCATGAACACCAGCCAGTGATGACTGGAAGAAGGCATGCATGACCCCAAAGAGGTCTTGAAAAGGGCTTGCTTGAGGCTTGTGGGAAAGGTTTCCCTCATCCTAAGAAACAGAGACGAAGTGGTTCCTCTGACTGGGACACCATCATGACTGCTTGTGTGATTCCAAGTGTGAGTGAGCATGCTATAAATACTAACGTACCAGTTAGATTTCATCTACGTCCTATTTGAACCTACCTCCTGCTTCTCCTCTGAGCCAGAGCTGTGGAGCGTTGCAGAACACCTGGCAGGCTGGCTGGGACAAACAGGTCTGCCCTTGTTCTGTTCTCCAAGGGTCTGACGGGACAGAAGGTTATTGATGTCCTCAGAGCTCAGCCTTCTCCTCTTCAGCCCTCTGTTCCTCGGAGTGAAAGCTGCACCAGGGACCCTGAGCTAGGCAGCTTCGGCCCACCTTCTTACCTTTATTCTTCTTTCTTCCTACTTCTTAGATACCTCACACACATGCATTCTCGTGGTTCCAGCAGGAACCACGCCTCTTCCCAGACTGTCCCCCTGTCTCTCACTTCCACGCCAGATCCATCTGGTCAGTCTTTCTGTCTCTCTGCCTCAGTCTGCACTTGCAGCATGATTACAATAGAATCTCTTTGTGGCCTGTGATGGAAAAACAAGTTTGTCTATGCAACGTGCAGAACACTCTCTGGCATCTTGCAGAACTGGCAAGGACTGGTAAATTGTCATTCCTTTTATCTTCCTGTAGCAGCCTTCTATTATTATTATTCTATTATTATTATCTGAGACTGATGTCACAAGACCTTGTATTAATGTTCCTCTCTACTCTGTAGGGTCCTCCCACCCAGAGCTTTTTATGCTTTTTTTATTTTTTTTTTTAGTTCGGTGTGGATGGATTTCTAATGAGATTAATGTGTCCCCTGAGCCCTCAGCTTCGTGCATTCGTCATATTTCTCACTGGTGCGACAAAATGGCTGAGGGAAGGGACGTAAAGGAGGGAAGATGTATCTCAGCTCACAGTTCCATGGGATTCATCCATCATGACCAGGAAAGAACTGTGGAATAGGTTAGTTCGTTGCAGCAGCAGCACAGCAGGCCAAAGCGTTGCCCCCTCACATTTTGAAAGGTTGAGAAGCAGAGGGGAAATGCTGGAGGCCCTGGCCTCTTCCCGTTTCTTCCATCCAACCCCAGCTTCTGGAAAGGCTCCTCCTACATTCAGATTGGGTCTCCCCCTCCAGTTAATCCTCTCAGATAGACCCCGAAGTATGCCACAGTTTCTTAGGTGATTCTTAATCTAGTCACACTGACAAAAGATTAATCGTTGCACTTTTTAAAAGGTCCAATTAGAAGGAATTTGAGGCAGGTAGGCCCAGCAATAAGGAGTAGACTGCCAATAGTGAAGAAAAGTCATAAAAGCCGTAAAAGTCAGGTCGAAGAAGGTATAAATTCTGGGATCATCCCGTTAGAGACGAAATTTTCCCATATCTTAATAACTCAAGTAATGTCATTGTCTTAACACCCTGGGTGGTCCTTGATGTTTATAATGGTGGTCCTGAGCTGGGAAAGTGGTGAGATGGTTGCTAGCATGCTTTGTTTAATGAGGCAAGAAAGCATGTGGCCCTAGAATTCCCAACAAAGTGGTGGATGTTAACATCTTGATGCTGGAAGTAATTAATCACAGTCCTGTTGTTGTTAAAGCAATTTATTTAACATACCCACAGTTCCCAGATCCAACTGGATAAATGAGGCATTGCTACAGTGGTTGCGGCAATTAATTTTAAAACACCCACAAAGCTATGGGCACAAACCTTACTCTATTAGATTAACTGCTCCTGAGCCTCCTCTTGCTAAGTCCCAGGGAGTCTCCCGACAGGTGAGGACACACAGAGCCTGAAGCAGAGTCTGACAGTGGTTGCAAAAGCAACCCTACAAGATGCTCTATTTCTAACTTCTTTTTCTCTTGACCCAGAGGCCCTATCCATGATTGTTTTGTTAAGTCTGGAGTAGACATATTTTTGTACTAGGGGGAAAAGCCTGTGGAATATTTTGCTTTGGGCCAGACAGATCGTCGCAGGCCGCTATTTGTGCTGGATTACTTTTGCTGATCGGGCACAGCTGACCTTGAGGATAGTGACCTGGGCAGAAGCTGCGCCCTGCCAGTTCCTTAGCCACGTGCTAGAGCCATTCAGGCTCCATGCAATGGTGTCAACTAGCCTTCAACTGAAACCATGAGCATAAGCCTAACCTATAAGTTGTTCTTCTCAAGGACGGCAACAGCGATGCAAAGCTGACACACTGTGTAGTCATATATCCATTTTTTCCAGAAACACAAAATGACATTTTTAAAAGGCAAATGGTCTTACAAACAGTTAAGGTACTAAACTGAGACTCTGGTTTTCTAACTCTCTCTCCTAGGTCTCACCTTCTCTATATCCTACCTTGGGTCTGGGCCTTTGGATTGCCCTTTCCTTTCTGTTTTTTTGAGACGGGGGTCTTGTGTAGTCCAGGCTGGCCTTGAACCTGTTATGTAGCCGAGAATGCCCTTAAACTCCTGATGTTCCTGCCTCTGCCTTCCATATACTGAGATTCCAGGCCAGCATAGCACACCCTGCTTGGATTGGTTTTTCCTTCATCCCTTGAACCCATTTGCTGTTTGGTTGCCGCTGTTGGTTGTATGGCCTATTTTGATGCCATCCAGTATCTTGTTGCAGGGTGAGAATGAAGGATCCTGACTGTGGAAGAGTGGGGCAGCAGATGGTAATGCCGGAAGGATGGATCGAGCTGGCAGTTCCGACACGCACAGTTAGATGTGACATCATGTTGGAACTGCCACGCCCTTGAAATGCCGAGTCGCATACCTTTATGTCTCTCTACCAGTCATGTCTAAGACTTGTTATCTTCCCATTCTCAGTCATGGTTTTGCCTTTTTCTGAAAGGGGAAAAAATGCTTTCTGGAACTGTCTTGAGGAAATTGTGTTATTTCCTTTCTGGCCTGGGGAGTCACTGGCTAAACCATGGTTGTTCTCTTCAGTGGGGATGCAGACAACTTAGCAATCTCAGGCTGCAACAGCCTAACCCTGTTGGGCTTATTATTGTTAATAACAGTGTACGCAATAAAACTCCACACAATGTGTTCTTATAATTCCTCAAGACGCTGCCAGCATGCTATTCCATATTCCTTATTCAAAGTCCCATTTAATTACTTTCTGGTGCAGTATCATGGATTTTTTTTCTTTCAATAAAATAATACTTTTTCCTAATCAAAAAGGAGAATTACATCAGTGATTATATTTTCCCCTTTGCCATGCTTGCTGTGGAACAAGATTTATTTGGTATTTGAAAATAATAACCATTGCCACTCAGGATCATGGTAGATTACCTTCGCTCACCCCCCCCCTCCCCTTCACCTCATGGGTTCATTGGTTTAAATTGCACAACATTATATTGAGATTATCAGAAGTCCTTCTTGGACATTGGCGCCGAGTCTAAGTTGACTTGGCCCTGAGTCCGTGAGTAGCACAGGGTGAGCATTTGGAGCTCTGCGTCCCTCATTCTGGCTGGAAGTTCTTGTATGTCCTCTGGGAGTGTGAGCTGTCGCTGTTTGGAGTGCCTTGAAAACACAGACCCACATCCTTGCCACAAAGGCCATTTGAGGTAATCTTTCTCTAAACTCACCCAACACACGTGCCTCAGAGACAGCAGAGAGAGGGGGGCTTCTGGCTCGTTAATTTAGAAAGATGAATAACCATAGCAAATGCCTTTTCCTGAGCTTTTTAACTTCGGCACCACACTAGCCTTTGGTGTGTTTTGTCATGTTTAGTCCTGTGCCCTCTAAGATGTCTTATGGTATGGGGGAACCTGAGGCTCAGACAGGTAGCATTCATATAGATAAGCTCCCACAATGAGTAAGAGGTAGAAACAAGGTTCCAGTAGGTGACGATGGCTGAGAACTGCCCTCTGCACTATGCTGCTCTGCTTCCTGCCAGTACTGTTGCTGCTAAGGACAGTGATGTAAGTACAGTTTGAAGCACCTACTGTGTGCTCATACAGTTTAGCATCCTGTAGTTGCTGAGGGCAACTACAAGTTTGAAGGGAGCCCTATTAGAAAGGCAAATATTTATTAACATGTACACTTCTTACTCATGTGCGAGACGTGTATGTGTACATGAGTAGTTCTCAAAGAGGTACCTGTGGAGTCCAGCATGCACAGGATCTTCAGCAAAACCCAGGAGACTTTCAGGACAGTGACAACCCAAAGGGAAGGACTTGGAGCCTCTGGGTAAAGGCAGGTAACTGACAGGTGAATTTTAGCTACAAAAACTTGTTCATGTGGATTCCCAGGGTGTCATCCTCAAGACAAGAGGGGTCCAAAGTTGTCTTTGGTGGTTAACCTTTGACCTCCTTTGACAGGTGTGTGTGTGTGTGTGTGTGTGTGTGTGTGTGTATTTTGTAAATCTGTGTCCTACTTCTAGGTGAGTGCAGGAAGGCAGAGAGCTCTCTTACATCTGGTTCTTTTTTATTTGCAGCTTCATTATTCTTCCTGTTTGGGGCTGGTATATTTTTGTCTCCCACATAGGTTCTGTATCCAACTATATTTTACAAATGGAGAAACTGAGGCATACTAACAGAAGAGCCTTGCAGTCTCTCACTGTGTCCCCTGTTGGCAGAAACCAGTAGGGAGCCAGCTGTCTGATGGGCTGTGGTTTGCTGTGGCAGATTTCTAGTGTAGCATCCACAAACAGAGAATAGAAGGGATGGTTCAGAGCTGAGAGTCAAATGTATCCATCTTTGTAGTACCGTTTTTTTATCGGTGATGAAGTTAGGCACACGGTGTGTGGGTGCTGCATGGGACTCTGTGCCCTTCTCCTGGCTTGTGTCGCAAACACTGTCAACTTCAGCCACACACTCTCCTCCTGTTTGGTGGAGAGCATTTTGAGGAATGGGAAAGAGATGATTTGGTGCTGTGGATAGCTCGTGTGGTTTGTACTCATTATGGGCTTGGATCCTATAGTGATCCGATTTAGGTGCCATATATGTTACTGAATATTCCATGACCACAGCTGATACAGCCAGCCCCAGCTCGGGTAGCAGCGTATGATGAAGGATGGCCTGGCTATGAACCAACTGCTGTTTTTATACAGGTGAGATAACCCCAACAAGCAAAGAACAGTTGCATGCACGGGGAACTGCCTTAAGCTGAAGAAGTTCAGGTAGAGTGTTAGTCAGGCACAGAGAAGTGTTCTCATCACTTCAGAGGGGGCTGCTTTTCAGTTGTCTCCAATGAGTTGACCCTGAGACACAGATTCTCCCCTGGGAGCATCCCAGAGTGTATCTTTTCTGAAGAAGGGAGCAGCCTGGATCTTTTACTAGCAGGATGCCACTTAAATCCTTATCCAGGTCTGGGCCAAAGTGACCTTGCAGAAATCACCTCAGAGAGCTGCCGTCCTCTCTCTGTCTGCTGCAACATTGTCTCCTGGATTCAAGGAAGCTCCAGGGAGTCATTTAATGACACAGCACTGATCTTGAAAGTCTGCAGAGAAAGATAAAGTGGCCCAGAGGAAATGGTCGTATTGCCTTAGAGGCACCTGCCCACGTCATCAAGACACAGGCACATCAGGTCAAACAGCTGGGAAGACCCTGAGGCTAGGTCCCCTCAAGATGGTCACACTGTTGGTAGCCCTTGCCCGGGCAAGAATACTGGTTCCTATCACCGTCAGGCACTCTCCTCTCTTCCTAGATTAAGGAATCAGTTACATTGAACCCTGAAAGTACAGCTTGGTGGCACTTCGCAACAGTGAATACTATGTAAGACTGCAGGGCCTGTCCCAGCATAGACTTCATGTCCCTTCTCAGGTTCTCTCTTTCTTCCCATCTGACCATGGATTTTTGTCTGCCTTTGAACTTGATGTAAATGGACTCTTAGAAAAAAATACTTAAAGTTGACAGGACATTAAAGCTAAGGAAGTGGAGTTGTTATTATGGGTGCTGAGCATTCTGCTATGGACAGAGGTTGGAGGCATGGTAGATGATAAGTGACATGTATCCCAAAAGGTTATTGTCTTGCCTTCATTTCAGAGCAATCATTAATTACATTGTTCAGTACAATTTAGAGTCACCTGATAAGAAGGAGCAGAAGGGTTAAAAACTAACTGTGTTCCAAATTTAAATACATTGTGACCAAAATAAATTTGAAGTTAGAAAATTAAACATTTTAAATGAATGTTTTCAAATGTTTTTTCTAATATGTTCCAACTATGTTAAAATTAAAAGTCAAAATACAAACTATAAATAAAATATCAAATTTCAAATTAAAATTATTTAAACTAGGCTAAAATTACTTAACTTGAATATGTCATTGATTCTTTTAAAAAACTTTTAAATTTTGTTTGAGATTTTTCATACACAATTACTCTCTTTATAGCATTTCTTCCCTTCTGTCTTCCCCCATCCACCTCCTCTGTCTTTTAAACATTTTATAAAAATATTGTATTGCGAAGTTTAAAGTCTGTCTGGTTGCCATTGTTAAGCGTGAGTTTCAGGGTCCCTCATCACCTCAGACTGATGACGATAGACATGTAGAAAGCTCACAGTCCTTTGGGTGTGATGACAACAACTGAGCAGTTGCTACTTCTGCTACAATTCTCTGAATCCAACATGACGTCAGTGGTGTTGGTAAAACCAAGATGTCCTTTACAGAGTCCACAGAGTCCAACCCTTGTGAGCCTGAAGCCAGGAGGACTTCTGATGCGTAAGTGGCAGCTCTCATGTGCCAATCACATGTCAAAAGAGTAAGAGTGAGGTGAAGGTGACAGTCTATGACCTAACAGTGTTCTTGTTACGTCTGTGCTCTGGCTTCTAAGCCACCCTCATCCATCTCGTTTCTGTTTCTCTGGCTGTTCGCCTTCACAGAATCTGAAATCCTTAGCCCTGAATTGAGCTTCTCCATGTCATCCTTGGAGAGGTTATCTCTGCTCCTTCTCAAGCACATCCCACGATGGGAAGCTTTGTCGGCCACTCCTTTGGAGGGAAGCTCCAACTTTTTTGAAAACTTTCTTCTTTGGCACCTAGGCTTCCTTCTTAGATGCAAAAGTCATACCTGTATGCATATACTGAACAGCCTTCTTCTCCCCTCTGTTGCACGCCTCCATGAACTGGATCTGTCTTCCTTTGGCTACCCAGCAAACGGTGGCGACCATCCTACCTCTGCCTCCATGTGTGCTTACTGTGTTGAATTTTCTTCTCAGTTTTGGTGTCTCCTGGTGATCTTCACCTGCCTGGGCATCAATCTGTGGGTAAAGCTTATTTAGGGAGCTGTTACATAACTGCTTACGGGCACATTATCTTAATATACTGTAGCCATAATCTTTTTCTAGTAATCATTGGTGCCGTATTGATAAAAACTGGTAGTGTGCATTTTCATTGTGTTTCTGTTAAGATTTTCTTAACCTTGAAGACGTTTGTGTTTTTAAAGTATGGATATGTTGTGTTGAAGTAATGGATGGACCCATGTCTGTCCTTGGAAGATTGGACTGGATGAGTAAGCAGTGGCTCCCTTGGTAAGAACAGAGCCTCTGGACAGACTGGCACAGGTGTTTAATGGAACACACGGAGACCAGTAAGACTATCCTAAACCCAAAGAGACTATGCAAAGACTGTCCTGAAGAATACTGTCTGCTAGCCAGAATGGTACATATTTAACCCCTCCAAAATTTGGGCACTGGCCTGGGTACTCATGCTATAGCATATTTCTCTATGACCCAGGCTTATTAAGGTCATCACATATCACTTATGCAAGAAGGTAAATGGAAACTGAGAAATGGCAAATGTATCATTTTAATTAGGCCATCTCCCTTGTAAAAAGAAAGAACATTTTGAATGATCTCTTGCGAAGGTTCAAATTTCTATAAACCTGAATTAGCATGGCCCAGCCACAGACTCCTAGTTTAAGGTACACAAGGCCTGATATTGTATATTAGCTAGTCTGCAATTATGAGAACCTTTATGAGAAAAATAATGAAGTGAGCAGCCATGATTTGTTTTGCTGTGAGTCATGAGGATGTTTACCCGGCACTCAGAATTCAGTTTAAAAATCCTTGAGTCCTTGACTCATCCAGCAAGATGAGCAGATGCCAGCCATCACTGCTGCTGACTGCCCTTTTCTTCCTGTATCTCAGTCACCCTTCCTGTCCCAATGTGGCACGCACACACCCTCTTTGGAAACCACCTCGTGCCACATCTCTGTTGTGGGTTGTTTCTAACTGTACCATCCCTTCGTTAAAGCTAAGCCTAACTGCTCACTGTTTCTCCGTGTCCTCCATGCAGTCCCTTCTCTCTGCAGTCCCAGGAGGGAAGAGGCATGACCTCAGGCTGGCATGTTGGAATGAGCAGAGACGCTGGCTGTGTTGTAGGCCAGACATGAAACAGAAGTAGGACGTTAGCCTCCCATGGAAATGCGGGCTGTGCAGCTTGGTTATTTGTGTTGGCAACAGTAGACATGCATTTCACTGTGCCGGGGCCAATCACTTGCTTAATATTTATTTGTTCCAAAGAGTATTTAGCTCTCCACAGGAATCCAGGAGTTCTAGCCAGATTTTCTTCTTTGGCAAGGCTGCCCCACAGGAGATGTGAGTGACCCCTTCCCCCTTGATCATCAGGTTAGAAGTGTTATAGCTGAAAAATAAAATGGGACCCAAGAGGACATGTGGCTTTCTAAGACAGCAGCAGAGCCAAGGCTAGAACTTGGACCTTTGACTCCAAAACCTTTCCAACAGAAGGACGTTGCAAACTTTGGAGGCATTTTATTACCTGAGGAGCTTGTTTCCTAGGAGGTAGATCCTTGGCTCTCTTCAGGTGACTGCAGCCTGAGGTCAAGGTCCTGGCTGAGCTAACTGAAGTTCACCTCACTGATTTCACCTGTGTTCCACTAAGGGCAGGAAGTGGTGCTGTGTGAATAGTTGTGAAGGATGTCATATGCTTGTGTTTGTTGAAAATTTTATACAACATGACATAGTGGCATGTACC
Source organism: Psammomys obesus (assembly GCF_907164565.1). Classification (NCBI taxonomy): domain Eukaryota; kingdom Metazoa; phylum Chordata; class Mammalia; order Rodentia; family Muridae; genus Psammomys; species Psammomys obesus. The sequence continues at coordinate 34,613,561 of NW_026596040.1, read as the reverse complement.
ATACATAGTAGCAAAAAGACTCATCCTGGCTGGGCTGGTCCCTAGTTGCCTTCATCCCTGCCTTTACTGAAAGCAGCTGTTCCGTCAGCAAATCTGCTCAGGTCTGCTTCTCTCCACATGCTGTCCTGTCCCTGACATTTAAATCTGAGCTAAATCATTTAAATTGTCACCACCCCAGAGACCATGGTGTTTCCACGTTTGCTTTCTCTAGGCCATTTATCAACTTCCAAGAATTGTTCCAGAGGAATTTGTAAACCTACAAATCAGGTCACATTGCTCTCTTGCTTGAACCAGTTCATAGCTTCCTAGGGTGCTTGGAATGGGTTGGAACTCTTCCTAGTGGCACACAGGCTTCTTTGTGCTCTGTCTGATGCACCTTGTCCCATGTGCTGGCTTCATGTCCACATTACCTGAGTATTCCAAACCCTGCCCTGCCTCAGGGCCTTTGGTCATGCTGGTTTTCTTAGCCTTTCCTTTCTCAGGTTAGTGAATGGTTTATTCTTATCTTTCAGGTTTTAGTCAAGTTGTATCTTTTCAAGTCAGCCTAGATAAGGTCACACATGGCCCTCCCCTGTCTGTTACCTTCATGGCTGGCCCCCACAGTGTAGCCTGGCTTATCTCCAGTTACTGGGCACTGATTGATTGTCTTCTTCTTAGTCTAAGTTCCATTGACGCAAAGAGCTATTTGCTGCACTGGTTCACAGTGCTAAGGGCAGCATAGATACATGAACCAGCACACAGATTCATACATTGACGTATGTGTACACATATACTACACACATTAAAAACAACAACAATAACCATAGTTCTTTTTGAAAAAGGAAAGAAAGAAGGGAAGGAAGGAAGGAAGGAAGGAAGGAAGGAAGGAAGGAAGGAAGGAAGGAAGGAAAAAGAAAAAATGGCAATAAGAAAGAAAGAAAGAAAGAAAGAAAGAAAGAAAGAAAGAAAGAAAGAAAGAAAGAAAGAAAAAAGAAAAAATGGCAATACCAGAGGCAAATCCTTTTTGTGATTTCAGGGTGACCATCGCTTTTGTCTCCTGTCTGACTCCAAATGTGTATGCCCTGGCCTGTGGCTTGTATAGATACGCTGGGAGTTAGGAGCTTGGTGGGGACAGCACTGCAGGTGTGAATTCATGCTTTTGGGACTGAGCTTGTCTAGAAGTGCAGGTGCCTTTGCTGGAGGGCCCTGTCTGTTTGTCACCTGGGAGCTGTGGCTGCCTTGGGTCTTTGGAGAACTTGTGTTCAGAAAAGGACCCTTGACAGCATTCAAGAGCTTGCTCAGGGAATGCAGAGTCAGCTGTCAGCTTCGTCAACACCCAGAGCCTGGCTAGAGAAGAGCTTGCTTTCTCTCTCAGCCTGGGGCACTGAATTTGATGCTAATTCTCTCTCTTGGGTACCCAAGAGTTGGAAAACACATGGAGATGAACTCATTCATATCTTGGCTGATGTGTGTGTGCCCCAGCGGCCCAGTGTGGAGAGACTCCAGCATACCAGCCTGGAGAGACGGGATCCCTGGGGCTGCCTGGGGCTTCAGTTCTTGTGTGCTTTTCCTAAACCAACTCAGCACAGGCCACCGCTGGTACAAGGACCTGAGTCTTTCACAGAAAATGCCACATCAGGGGAAGCTGGCCTCCATAACCTCCAGAGAATAAGTTCAGTGACCAGAATCCCAGGATGCTAACGGTCAGCAAGTGCCAAGTGTGAACCATGATGAGCCTCGTCTCCTTCCTTGCTTCTCACTTACATTGCTTCCATCCTTCTCCTATCCTGGCCTTTGGCATTGTTCTCCAAAAGCCCCTTCCTATCCTGTCCCCCACTCCTTAAAGACTCACAGGAGCCAAAAGCAAGCAAGAACCAAGTGTTTAGAACATGTGAAGGCCAAGGTACAAAGCACAGAAGAGGCAGGGAGCGGGTCCACAACCTGACCGTCATTGAGCTTCCAGTTGAAAGCAAGAGGTCAGGGATGCTCTTGTGAGCAAGGCCAACTATAAAGCAGAAATGCTGGTGGACTGGACCCTCCCAAGCCTCTGGAAGGAGTGGGCTTCATTGGTACCTGGTGTATTAGTCAATGTTCTACAGAAAAACAGACCTGTGTATGTGTGTGTGTATATATGCATGTATTTGCATATTGAAATTTATTGTAAGGACTCAGCTTATGTGATTATGGTGGGTGGTGTGTTTAAAACCTGCACGCTGAGCCAAGAGCTGGAGACCCAGGAAGAGCTGATGCTGAAGCTGGAGTCTAACAGTGTCTAGCTGAATCCCTCCTGGTTAGTGGAAGTCATTCTTTAGTTCAGCCCAGGTCGTTTAGCTGATTAGATGAGGCCTGTCCATATTATGGAATGTGGTAGGCAGTCTGTTTTACTTCTAACCCACTAGTTTCCTTGTAAATATTTAAAAAATTCTCTCATAGAAGCATCTAGAGTTCTTGCACTGGGTAAAGCCACCCCTGGATGCAGAAGGAAGGGCTGAGGGCTGTAGACCAAATGACTAGAGAAAGGCTCTTGCTTCTCAAGAAGAGAGGTGGACTGGATGGATGGAGTGGACTTGCTGGCACCTTGTGTACTTGTGTTGGCTACAGGATGAAGTTGGGGGTGTCATCAAGGCTATAGGAACCTATTTTTCCTTCTTTGTGCCCTTCCCTTCCCGGTCGTCCTCCTTTCTGTCTTTAAGCGTATCCCTCAGGGGAGGCAGAAACCCATCAGGGCACACAGGCACTGGCAAAGACGTTCCAGCTCACTCTAAACCCTCAGAATAAACCACCACCTCCAGTGTGCACCCAGATACCCCTGAGTTCTGAAGGACCGGACCTGGGGCTCTTTGCTAACATGATACAAGGGCATTCATCATATAGGTGTAAATTTCCAGGAGCCTGCTGCACAGGGAAACCAGCTTCCTGGCCAACCACAGGCTCCCATCAATCTGCAAGACAAATGACTGTTTTCATTGGACTTGTAACTAAAAGAGGGGCAGTTACCCTTGCAGCTCCGTGTTCTCCTTCCCGTCCTCCACGGGGCCTCTCTTCTGGCTCTTGCTGTTTCTTCAGCTGGGTTCTGTGAGATATCTTTCTGAAGGCAAGGTCTGAGAAGCTCACACACTATCCAAGGAAGTTTCAACGACCAGCAGTGGCCCAGTGAGACCACAGATTCTTCCTTACTGCTCCCCACCAATTTCAGAGCTGGCCTGGGCTCTGGAGGTCTCAGCCATTTCTTCCACTTCCTGCCAACATCCACCCCTGAGACCCTTCTCACCTGAGAGCCCAACTGTGCCACAGGGTTATTATCTCCAAACCAAGTTGTCCAGTTGCGGTGGTCTGGTGCCTGCAGCCAACAGTTTACAGCACTCATTCTTCACGACAGTGTTCTGCGCTTGGCAATGAGGTGCAGCACCATCGCATGTCAGACGAGTAGAGAGGGGCCTGGGACTCAGCATTCATTCATAATCAGTGCCAGGACTTGAAACAGCATGCATGGGATAGCCTGTGTGGAGATGACACAGTTGCCCTGTTGCACTAGGGCTTTCATTTGGATATTATATTATGTACAGGTCACAGTGGAGAGCCAGCCATTTAGGGTCCTCTCTTAATTTAGACAGTCTGGATGGGAAAACCATTAAGACTAACCAATAAGGTAAGTCTCCCAGCCACAGCCTTTTCCCTGATATGTTTGGTCTGGCGTGAGCCCAGGAAACCTGGAGCGTATGGGTGTTGGTGTTAGACAGACTAGGAGTAACTACGAATCTTGTCTTAAAGCAGAGGAAGCAGAGATTTAGTCATCAGGGAACAGGCACCAGCCAGCACCCCTCCCCATCTGTTCCCCGAGTTGACTCCTGGTGAGCTCTCTGAGGTGAGATTCCCAGACAGTGGGGGCTGGGCAGGAGGAGGCTAGGTTCCCATTGTAGCTTTCCCTAGATGCCCAGCAGCAGCTAGCTCAGCTAATTGGCAAGAAAGGGAAAGGAGAAAAAAAAAATAGTACAAATCTGTGAATTAATAAAACAGCCTTCAAGCAACCACCAAAATGTGTACAAACCATGAAGTAATTAGAAGTGTGAAGAATCCCACCATGCTCATCTAGGCTCAGCATGCGATCGCTTTAGGAGGCCCAGGACTGGCAGGCCTGGGGAGGGGAAATGCTTTCCATTGCCGTTTGGTCTCACCTGCCTGGGAGCCTGGGTTCTCCTGAACTCTTTTCAGGTTCCTGGCACTTTCCAAGGACCTGCTAAACTCAAAACTCAAAGAGTCTGCAGCCGTGAGCCTGCACAACACGCTGTCCTAGAATCTTGCAGTAAGGCTGGGGGATCTCACGAAGTACTTTGGGGACCTGTGGTCTTCTTCAGTTTTACTCTCAGCTATTATTTTTAGAAAATGTCTGTCTGAGGAAGAAACTGAGGCCCCCGAGAGCAAGGGGATATAATCCAGCTCCAGGTTGTAGTAAGTGGCGGCAGCAAGGCTCAAATCCAGATCTCCTGCCAACCTCTCCCTTTATCCATGCCTTTCCCTTGGCCTTTGCTGTATCTCTCAGCAGCAGTAGACTGTTTCATACCACAGTTTTCCTGACTAACAACCAATTTCAGAAATGTTTGGCCATGATGGCAAATGCAGATAAGTAGTTCAAACACAGTTGTTTCTTTGATAAACTGAGGCTCGGGGACCTAAAGTTACTTGTTGATTTTTCTGTCTCATTTTATATCCAGATTGGTCTGGGGAGAAGAAATGTGGGAAACAGTAGGGAAAGGGAGCCCGAGACTTAAGCCTTATCATATATACCTGGAAGGGTTGGCTAAGAACACTGTGAGCTTAGAGTTTCATTGTTTGGGCTTCCCAAGGGTAAGCACTCAAGTTCACTGACACTCTAGAGGGCCTTGCTTAGGGCTGAAGTGCAGCATACCAAGGGCTGGAGATTTGGAGAGCAGAACCCAGAGAGAATCATGTAACCAGCTTGACGTGTGTGGCTAATTCCCAGCCGGCAGCAAAAAGCTCCTGGGAGGATGGAGTTTACACAGTTTGCAGGCAGTCCAAGCAAACAACGGTGTGATTAAGTTACACACGTCGGTTAGCTCCATGGCCAGAGTAGGTACGTGTGTGTTCACTTAGGATGGAAAGTTTCGACAAAGCAGTTCCTACCTGCACAGACTTGTGCCCGGTCCTCACGTCTAGCCAACATGAAAGCGACCCAGGGTGGAGGGAAACCAGGGAATCAGCAACTCAATTTCTGTTCACCGGGGCACACTTGATCAGAAGTCATTGGAAATTTTCAAAACAAGGACAGGAGTGGATCACATGATATGTGGTCCTTCTGAGTGGCATGGGTGATGTCCTCTGAAGCTCGCCCAGATTGGAAGGGGGGGAGGGGAAACAGGGTAGGGTTTGAGGGCCAAGTGGCCCAGAATGGTCTACTGATGCCCCGCTGGAGGCTGAGAGCAGAGACCTTTAACTCAAGATTCCAGGGATGCCTTGGTTCCAAGGGGATCCGGAGCTTCCTCTGGCCTTTGTGCCAGCGGCTGTCTCGATTCTTGTGTTCCCCAAAGAGGAGAATCCACGTGGGAGGCAGTGGTAGAGTAACTAGCCAGAAGTTTAATTAGAAGGCAAGCAAGCAAGAAAGGAAGAACATACTTTTTAGTAAAAAAGCAGGCTGGGCCAACCAGCAGTGGCCCTGATCCTGCCAGACATGGGGCTTGTATTTCTCTTCTGTTTTCCTCTCCCCTGTGCCTCTTTCAGCTTGGGCATCTCTGGGAAAGGAGAGTGCTTTTCTCAGAAGCTCATTTTACCCAGAATGTTATAAGTAGGTGTGTAAGGTGTAGGGGCATGCGTAGGGATGTAGGTACCCCTGAGTTTGAAAAATTCACTAGGTGGGGGTAAGTTGGCAGTGCTCTGTGGGCGCTCCTTTGGCTGGTCTGTCTATCATGGCTGTCACCACCTGCTGTTATTTGTTTTGTCCTGAGGGGCCCGTTGGCCAGTCCTTCCTAGACCTCCTGCCTAAGAAGCTGGGGGTACAGAGACTGTCCCAGAGCAGAGAGCTGAAAGAGCCCCAGCCTCAAGTGAGTTTCACGAGTCCTGCCTTACTCATCCATTTCTTATCGGTAAATGGCCTTGTAACTATCTTGCCCTCCACCACTGAGCACACTTAGGCCTGTGAGAATGCCGCCGCTCAGTAAGCATTTTAATGAAGTTAACGATGCACACGGGCAGCGGACAGACACCGGTGTGCCACGGGGAACCTTTCAGACTCCTCTGGTTTGATAGAGGACGGAGAAGGACAAGCCCACCCCTCAAGGCCTTCAGCCCACCCACCCCTCAAGGCCTTCAGCCCACCTTGATTTGGATTGCTCGGCTTTACACGGATGCTGAGGTATGGTGGAGTAAAGCTGTTTTATCATTTCCTGTATCAAGCTCTCCTGAGCCATCCTGGGGATTCAGGGGCAGCAGGATGTGGCCTAGCGGCCCTGCCCACGACAGCTTGCCTGTTGTGCACTTTCACCACTCCATTACACAGCGCCACCTGCTTCTTGCTCTTCTGCGGGTCTCTACCTTGGTGGTTCCCATCTGACAGTCCTGCCATCTGCCTTTGTGGCCTCCAGGCAATTCTATACCCTCTTCTATTATACCTTCTGGACCAAGATGTGCAGAGGCTGCATAATTCCCAGCTCCATGCCTGCCAGTTTAGCTGCCGCTGAGTTTGATTTGTGGCTCCAGGTCAGCACCCTTGGTCCATTCAGTTACTTAAGGGTAAGTGGTGAGTGCCTTTGCTGGCCTGACATGCACAGTGCTCAGCTGAAGGCGGACAGGTTGACACACACCCTTGCTTTGGCTCTTACTAGAAGCAAGTGTCCTCATGGTCTATTTAATGCTACTGTGTGTGTGTGTGTGTGTGTGTGTGTGTGTGCGTGCGCTATTTTTGTTGATTTTACAGTTTAAAGTAGCCCTTAAACACAGTGCTGAAGTGCTGTGTACTATTCCTAAGTTCAGGAAGGATGCCATGTACCTCACTGAGAAGTATGGGATGTCACATATTGTCAGGTTCAGGAAACTCCAATTTTCCAAACTCCAAAAGGCAATCCATATATCTAGAAATGAGCTCAGGCTGGACTGTAGGATTTCTGACAGGTAGAGAAAAGCCAGCATTCTTTGGGAACTTGTGAAACCAGTTCCATCTGCCCAAAGAAGTGGTTTCCCTTAACCTCTGGCAGATGGGACAAATGGCTACTTGTCATTGCAAAAGCAATGCTGGCCTCCAGGCTCCCTCAGCATCACAGTCACCCTCATATATCTCAAAACCTCCACCCTAGTATGCTGGCTTCTCACCTCCTCAGGCTTCTCACCTCCCAGATACCCATTTGTTCTCTTTATAAGGGCAAGAATTTTCCATCTGCCCTCTCTCTTCTCTCTCTCTTCCTCCTTTTTTCCCTCCTCCCCTTTCCGTCCCTCTCTGCTCTATTCCTTTTAAAAAAACTCTTTTCCTAGTTGGTTTGTTTGTTTTCTGAGACAGGGTTTCTCTGTGTAGCTTTGTCTGTCTTGGGTTCACTTTATAGACCAGGCTGGCCTCGAACTTACAGACATCTTCCTGTCTCTGCCTTCCAGAGTGCTGGGATCACAGGCGTGTTGTCACCGTGACGAGCTCTGTCTTTGTATTTTGATATCCCCCCTCACCTCCTGCTTCCCTGGCCCTGATCATGCTCAGTCCACCTCTTTCTCTCTCTGCTCTGGAATCTTCCAGATGCCTCTCTGGTTGTTTTCTCATATCTACAATAAAAACCTTAACCATAACATGGAATGGTTGGTCATGTTGGCAGGTTTTTGTTTGTTTGTTTTTACTGCTCCTCCTGACCTGTACATACCTTCAACCAGACAAGAATATTGTATTGTTGTTGTTAATGAGAACCTGAGTGCTACATTCAGAAAAAAGGAGACTCAGGAAAGTGTTCTTGGGCTTTGGCGTGAGCAATAGAGTGCCTCCAGTAAGAACAGTGGGTGAGCATTCCCTAATTCATGCTCACTGTGGGTTTATAGGACATAACTGCCACAGCTAACAAGGATCACCAACTTAACGTACAAACCCTTCCGGTGCCCCAGGCTTCCCACTGGAATGAGTCTCTGGGCCCCTGTGATACTGTTCAGTGTGAGCGCTTGTGTGTTCTATATAACATATGCACCCAGACTCTGTCTTCTGATACCACTTGAATTATTGTTATTTTAGTCTCCAGCTGCACAGCAAGTCCCAGTAAAGCAGAGAACTGTTGATTTACACAGTGTCCCTCGTAGGGAGGTGAACAAGGAAGATATGCAGAACCCAAGAGTGGGGAAAGGGTTTGAATAAAATGTGCTTGCTCATAAATTCCTAGCTCAGTCAGAGGCAATACCACAAAGCTCTCATCAGTAAGCACCTGTGCACACCACAAACTTGGACAATAGTGTGTGTGTGTGTGTGTGTGTGTATATTAGTCTCTGCATCTGAGAAAGGCTTTACTACTGGATCTACAGGGCATGGTGTCTTATCAAACCTTGCATGCTGCTAAGAGGAAAGAACAAGATTCTAGCTGTCCTGCTGCAGAGCCCATGGTTCAAGAGGTCCTAGATGGAGCTCAGCATCCCAGGATGGGACATTCCTGGGAGGCAGTAAGCTACATAGGATGCTTGTAGGGAATGGACACCTGGGCTTCTTTCACTTCAACTGGAAGAAGCCAACATTCTTCTTGCTATTGTTGCTTGATTTCCAAGTGATTGGGAATTTTTCTAAGTTTGTTAGAATATGCATTCTAAGCTGGGCAGTGGTGCTGCGTGCCTTTAATCCCATCGAGGCGAAGGCAGGTAGCTCTCTGAATTCAAGGCCAGCCTAGTCTGCAGAGATAGTTCTAGGACAGCCAGGGCTACACAAAGAAACCCTGTCTCAAAACGAAACAAAACAAAACAAAACAAAAACCCTTCATTCTGGGGTCCAATTAAAACATCACCCTTGCCTTTCTAGACATGCTTCTCAATCTTTCTTTTCCCCTGAGCCATATCTGTATGTCCTTGCCTTTGGGATTTTCCTCAACCTTTCCTCTCACATTCTTTCGTGTTCTGTCCTATTCTGTTTCTAACTATGGATATTTGTGAGTTAACATCAGACATCTCTGGACTTTAAAGACATTAAGGACAGACTTTGAGTCTAGTTTGGCGATCTTCTGTGTGCCGCTATGTCTAGCGCAATTTCTAGTGTCTCATAGATTTTTGTGATTATACTATGATGATGATGGTGGTGATAATGATTATCGGTTGAATGGGGTAATATAATAAAAGCCCTAATAAAGGCTACAGATCTATATCTGGGTCCCTAGATAAAAAGGGTGGGTGTGCCAGTGTCAGCCTGTGCTCCTAAGTATATCTATCCTGATGAGGAAAGAGTTTGGATTATAATATGAGAGAGGACAGAAAAGGAACAGATCCGTCTACAATCTAGAGATTCCTTAGAGGCACTGGAAAATCCTTTCCCCTGGGAATATTTCGGGAGGTGCAGAATACTATCAATCTGTCTTGACCTGCTGCTCAGGAACAGTGGCCTTCTGAGAATGGACAGTCTTTCCTGCCCAGGCATCCTGGCTTTAGTTAAAATACGCTGGTCCCCGAACTGTATGGCAGAAGGGTCTGGCTAGGTCCTGTGTCCTGCTTTAAGAGACATAGTGTTGTCTCAAGAGTGTCTTCTAGGTATCAGTGATATGCTTGACAACACTGAGGGCTTGAGTCTTATCAGGGACCTCCTGATCAGTAGCTCCCAAGCCCAGGCCACTTAGACATGCAGCTACCTGTTAATCTCACTGGTTTTATAGCTCAGCTACCTTAAGTAGCTTCACACTGGGGATAAAATTAAATTCCTTAAATCTTACCTTAAGGCCTTAAGGTTATAAACCCTGTGTGATCCTCCGCTATGGTCTCCTTAGAAGGGTTAAGGTCAGGGATATGGGAGTTAAAGCTTATCTCTGATCACTGTGGAGAACTGTGAACCAAGAATTCTTTCAGACAGCCAACCCTGTCTCCTAAGGTAGAAAGAAAACAGCCTGTCGTGTTTAGCGATACTCTATGTCTGGGGCTTGTTTATAAGTGTGTAGAGCGTTAGGAAGAATCGAGGGAGCAGGTCAGGAAGCAAGGTAACAGCAATTGGGTGGGTGGAGTTCGGGATTTGTGTTTTCCAGGTCATTGCTGTTCTTAGGCAGATGAGCCATTTTCTGTGTTTCAGCTGCTCTATTTCTCTTTCTAATCATGGTGATAAATGCCAGCACCTGCCTTACTGTCAGCCTATGGCAAAGAGAGAGGTGTTTGGAACAGTGCTTGTCTCTGTCTGAGTAGGGTGGGGTACAATCACCAGGCACAGCCTGGCGTGCCATTTGCCTGGGGTGTGTGTTATTTTCCATCAAGTTCTGTTTTGGTTTTTGCTCTTCAGGAAAACAGAGATGTGTGCTCTCAGACTGGGTCAAGGACCTGTGAGGTCCCCAGTCCATTCTCAGAGCCAGAAACCTGACTGGGTCCCTTGTGGTGACTTGGACAAGGTAACTGAACACTGGACACTAAGTAGGTTTAGACTCCTCTGAAATTCCTTACATTATGCCATGCCTTGATTAATGGCATGAGTCACATCTTGCCTTCTATTTGACTAATACCTCTTATTGGCATGCCAACTCTTGTGGAGTAAGAGTCACCTGTTATCACTAGTTATTCCCCAGAGGAAGAAGAGGTATTTCTCTGTGCCTGGAAGGAATTCTCTGGGCTAAAACAGCCAGGCTCCGCTCCTGATTAGTGAGTCGGGAAACACCCAGGGACCATGAATTACTAGGGATGAAAATATATTGGTTTAATATCCAAATGACACTATTCCCATTATACCCATGTACTTCAGTATTTCTCCTGGAAGTTCTTAAGGCCTAAGACCATGGTTCATTCTGCCACTTCCCTTCTGTGTGATCAGATGCAGGCCCGGGTAGGTCTTTCATATTCAGGAAACCTGGTTCTTGGCCTCCATGGTTAGAATCCCCTGGGGAGTTTTCCCTGTCCTGATGCTCTTGTCAGCTCTATAGGACAGTTAGCTGAATCCCTCTGCACATGGGATCCAGGTTCTTTCATTTGACATATTTTCTACTTGACTCCAAAGAGCAGTCCCTACTCTAAGCATGAGCTGTTTGAGGATAGGAAACCTGCTTTTGTAATTGCTGTTTCTCCAGAGCTCCAAGCAGTGTTTGGGCCTCAGTAGCTGTTAGCACTTGCTATCAGCATTTCCTCACAGATGTAAACAATAAACCCAGAACAGAGCTCGCCCCTTCCCAGTTTCATCACCTAGGTATTTGCAACCCTATCCAACTAGGAATATGAATCAGAAACGGGATTCATATTTGATCTACACCCACTCCACGCCACTGCAACACTCAAGCCCTTCACTATACTCAGTGATTTTTTTTCTATACTGAATATCTCTCATTATGTCAGTGCACTTACTTACATAACCATCAGTCCCGTCCAAGGCCAGATGCCATCTTCAGGCCCCCAGACCAACTCCTGAACTGGGTCACCCATTAATACTCCTGGAGCAACCAAGCCATTCTCCACTCTATATTCAAGACCACCCTTTCAAAATTCAAATGTGATCCAAGATTAAAATACACCCGTGGGGTTTGGATGCGTTTAGAGAACCCAGACTCCTTTTCCTCATCCACGAGAATCTATGGGCTGCTGTGTTCTAGTAACCTAGGTGCCCCGGTGTGGCCCATGAAGTCCCATGCTACACTGTACAGTAACCCTGAGGTTGGGCATATGGGCCCCTGTGACCTACAAGGCCCACTGGCCTGGTCCAATGGCCCCGTGGAGTAATCTACTTTGTCAGTCTTCATCCACCTCATCCCGCTATCTTTGCACTCTCAGCATTCTTATGCTTCTGTCTGTCTTCCTCCATCCCAGGAGCTCTGTATACCCATTTCCTCCATCTAGAACATTTTCTCCCTCTTTTTGTCCCTCCTTGATTAGTTAATTGCTGGTGCTCTTTCATTTCTCGTCTTGTGGGCCCATAAGTTGGTGCAAGAGTCTCAGACTCCAGCCAAAACAAAACAAAACAAAAACCCTGTTGTGCTGTCAGCACCATGCTCGCCCCTCTGTGATTGCCTTCTTCAGCCAGCAACCCTCACTTCCATTTGTGTTGTTGGACTCATGCACTACTGCCCACCTCACTGAAATCCACCTAAGCAGAAGCTGTGGCTAGCTTCACTCAGGCTCGCCCTAGTGCTAGACAGAGAGAACAAGGCCGTGGAGAAAGGGCACAATCAACAATGACCAGCTGGATGACCCATCGTTCTCCCAGAACTGCTCCAAACTGTGCTGGTCTAGCTGCTGTGTGATCATTGAGTTTCCTTCCTCAGGAGGGGCGGGGTTGTGGGGGCTGCCTCTCCTCCCTGAGACCCATGTGGTTCCTAGAAGCACAGTTACGTAAAACAGCCCACATGACATGTCTGCTTAGCTCTATTTTTAACAGCCTCCTAAAGATCTATTAATATCTACTGCCATCAGTTGCTTTTCTCTGGGATTCTTTTAATGTTTCTTTGTCTCCTAGAACTTCCTCAAAGCTGAGTTAGGGTTTTGGCCTGCAAAGGTGTTTTGTTTAAATTTCTCACAAGAATTTTTTGCTTGTTTTAATTTTTATTTATGATTACTGTATATGTGTATGGTGTGTGTGTATATCTGTGTGTCTTTGAGTGGGTATGTGTGTGCTATTGTGTACATATGAATGTTAGAGAACAATTCTGTGAATTCAGGTCTTCCCTTCCGTCTTTATATGGGTCCCAGGAATCAAATTCGAGTCTCCAGGCTTGCAAGGCAAGTGACTTCAGCTATCTTACTGCTGCAGTTCTTCCTTCTCGTTTTCTAATTTCACCTCATGATCTCATGTCACTCAGGTGCTTTCACTCACATATTCGTGTCCTTGTCCCCCCATAATCTTGGGCCTGGGTGTAACAGACGTCAGGGTGAGTCTCCTAGCTCCTGCAGTAGCTGCTTGGTCATCCCCACTGCACCCCTCTCTAGTCTCAGCCCCCCTGGAAATAATACCCTGCATCTCAACATTTTTCTTTGAACCTCCCCAAAGCAACAGGAAAAAAAATGGACTAGACCTCAATTTCTTGTTTTTGTGACCTGTTAAGACACTTTTTTTTTTCTTTTGTCTTTGAGCCTCACTCTACTGATCTTAGGTAAAATAAAATGCTTGGGCTAGATTATGGAGAATTGCTCAGTAGTATTAAAAATATTAGGAACAATAATGGCAATAATCATATTAACTGACATTTATTAAAAATATCACACGGCCAAGCACTAAATATTTCATGTATATTTTATCAGTTCATTTTAAAATTATTCATTCAGCAAACAAAGCAGAAGTTTATGGCCTGTTTTATAAATGCTGGCACTCAAGCACAGTGAGGTTGAACCACAGAGCCAGGATTTGAACCCATCAGTACTGGCTCTAAGCCCTCTTTTTTTTTTTTTTTTTTTATTAATCAGTATTGTTTGATCTGTCCTGAAAGTTTATTGTTTCCATATGAGGTTGAAAAATTGTCTTTTCAATTTCTGTAAATAACTGTTGGGATTTTGATTGGGATTACATTGATTCTGTAGATTGCTTTTGGGAAGATGGTCATTTTCAGTATATTAATCCTACCAATCCATGAGCATAGATCTTTCCATCTTCTGATATCTTCTTCAACTTCTTTTTTTTAAAAATCGTAGTTTTTTATCCAAGTCTTTTGCTTGTGTTCTTAGAATTAACCCAAGGTGTGTGTGTGTGTGTGTGTGTGTGTGTGTGTGTGTGTTGAGGCTATTGGGAAAGGTATTTTTCTCTGAATTTCTTTCTTAGTCTGTCATTTTTTATGTGCATTTATTTTGTATTCTGCTACTTAACTGAAAATATTTATCTGTTGAAGAAATTTGTGTTTGGGGAATTTCTTTTCTGTTTCTGTATACTTGGGGTTCTATATGCTTCTCGTGCTACTCATAGGTTTGGTCTTTCCCAAGTGTCCCATGTTTCCTAGATATTTTGTTCCTGGATTGTTTTAGATTGAACAGAAAATGTTACCTTGTTTTCAACACCTGAGATTCTCTCTTCCATGCCTTGTAATCTGATGGTGATGCGTACCTATGAGGTTTTTATTTGACATACTAACTATTGTATTTTCAGTTTTATTTCAGTTTGGGTTTTCTTTAGTGATTTTATTTCTTTGTTAAATTCTACTTCTTTGTCTTTAACAGTTTTCATTATTTCATTAAGCTGTGTTTTCACAGATTTCATTAAGGGATTTATTCATATCCTTTTTAAGGTCCTTGAACATATTTGTAATTGCTGTTTCAAAATCTTGTCTTGGGCTTCTGCTATATTGCATTTCTCAGGGTCTACACAGTACAGTTGCTGGCTTCTCGAGGAAGCATATTGTCTTGGCTGTTCACAGTTGTGCTTTTGTATTGAGATCTAGGCATCTGGAGTTGTGGTGTTTGAGGTGTTTTCTTGGTATTGGTTTCTAGTTTTGTCTTTGTTAGGTGAGTGTTCCATTCTGTGGTTTCTGTACCCTCTCTTGATATGAGGCAAGTGTGGTAGGTAGCTCTGTGGGTTTCTGAGTGCTCTCTGACATCAAGCAATGGAGATGAGCTAGGCAGAAAGGTTGATAAAGGCCCCCAGAAAGTGATCGGGTGCCTGGGGTTGCTCCCGTGTGCAGAGCCTCCAGGGAATGGAGGTGGAGCAGGAGGAGGGGCTCCCACAAACAGGCCAAAGAGGTCATGATAGAAGAGAGTAAGGACAGTGGAAACCACCTCCCTGAGTCCCAGGGGCCACTGGATCCCTGATAGAGAGTGCTGACACACAGGAATGGAGATGAGCTAGAAGAGCCAAACCCTCACTCTTACATAACTCACATGGAGGACAGAGAGCAAGATTTAGAGTCAGATGTTAGAGGATTATCTCTGTTAGTTAGCTGTGGGGCCTGCCAGGCTACTTCTGTTCCCTACATGGACTATGAGAAAGTCCTACATCAAAGTGCAGAGCCTGCTAGGACCACTAAAGCAAAATTTCATAGCCTGGGCAACTGAGCAACAGATATGTTTATTTCCTCACAGATCTGAGCCAGCAATGGTAGTCTCTTCCACAGCCCTGACCTTATCTCACATGTAGCTGTCTTTCTGGGTCCCCTGTGGCCACTCCTTACTCTGCTGCTTGACAGTGATATTATTGAAGGACACTTATCCTGCTGGATTAGGATCCACCCTAATGACCCCACTTTACCTTAATTATTTCTTTAAAACTCTTCGTCTCCAAATATAGTCACAATCTAAGGTACTGGGAGCTTAGACTGAAACACGGGAGACACAGTTCAGACTCTAACAAGTGGATTTTTTAAATACAGTTTTAAGAGCATCTTATGTCCCTTCCTGCTGCCAGTCCAACTTCATACCCATCCTTCTTCTATTCTTGGGCAGCGGCGGGGTTTGAAGGCTCTGCTGGCAACATGTAAGTGACATAGGCTGGAATCTGTCTGTTTGGCAGCTGTTTCTAGCGTGGAAAGAAAGCCCTTCCTTAGTTTAGATTGCTCATGGCATAGTTTACAGTTCTCAAGTTAACATCGGATGCCTTGAAGTCTTGGAAAAATATTATGATACGTTGCAGCCCTTCAAACGTACATGGCATATTTACCTAAGGATGTTAGCTTGTTTTTCAAAAGTTGGCTTTACCCCTTCCAAATGGACCAGCTTCTTCTTCCTCTTATAGCTGGGCAGGAGAGGGATCAGCACTTTTACAAGTAGCAACAAACAGGTGTCTCAGGGAAACCAAATCCTGCCACGCCCCCACCCCATAGGTTTCTGCGTTCACTGCCTGGCCTTGCCTTCCTTGCTGGGACACCATCCCTTGGCCATAGCAGGTTAGACATGAACCATGCACAAGGAGCCAGGAGATTGCTCTCTTAGGATACTTTGACACAGTATGTGTAGAGCTACCACTGTGGAGAGGCACTGGAGAGCCTCTGAGAGAAGGGATCAAGCCGCAGCAGCCATTGCCTGGGTGCCCGCACACACCCAGCACCACACACAGTCCTTAGCACACGACCTTCAACTTTTACATCGCCCTGGAAGTCAGCTTAATGATCTACTTCCTCCCAAATGGAGGCTGAGGCTCAGAGAGATGCGGAGCAGCCTACCCTCTGTGACAGCAGAGGGTCAGGACTCAAGACCCTCTGCCCATCCACAGACCTCACAGGGGAGGAGGGCACTCAGGGCATGGTCAGGGAGGGCTGTGAAGTAGCCAGGTAGACAAGAAGGGGACAGCAGCCTCCTCCATCTGGAGGGAGTGCCCGGGTGCCCAGACCTGAAATGACCCGGCTGCTGCAGAAACCTGAGGAATGAAGCAGGCAGCTCAGCCCCAGCCTGTGGGTAAAAGGGAGCAGCCTTGACGAAAGGGAAGTGATTCCCCAAGGGCTAATGCCAAGCTTGATGACTGCCAATGGGAGTGAACCAGAGAAATAGAAACCTTTAAACCTGAGCCAGACTAGTTGAGTTCCAAGACAGGAATCTGTCATCTCCCTTTTTCGTACACAGTCTGTACTCTGAGAAGACTCTTTTCCGTGGCTGTCCCTTGAGTGGCTTTGTGAGCATGGTGTTTTGTTAAGGGAAGAATGAGGGGAGGCGAGGAAGGCTGAACTTTTTAATGTTCAGCTACTGCCATTTATCACTTTTTTGAGGCATGCTCTCACTATGTAACACAGGCTAGCTTCAGATCCATGATGTACTGGGATATGGCACCGTACATAGCCTTCTTACTTGATAGTGCGCGCGCGCGCGCACACACACACACACACACACACACACACAGAGTCAACCTGGAGGGGGGTTTAATGATAAGTCCTGTTATGACACCTAAAATAACAAACCAACCTCCATTCCTGGCCCCTGAAGGCATCTCTTTCCAAGAATTATCATCATCCCCCTTTCTCCTTCTCTTCTTTTCCTTTTCTCTTCTTTTTTTCTTTTTCCTCCCTTTTTTGCTCTCTCCTGTCCCCTCCCGATTTCTCTTGCCTTCCCTCCTCCTCTTGTTTTCACTCTCTAGCTCTAAAATGTGGAACATACAAAGTAAGCTGGCATCTTATGGGGAAATGCCAGTTCTTGTTTATTGGATTTGGATTGGCCTCTACCTTTTCTGAGGCCGTTTGCAAAGTCATAAAGATCTGTAGTTTTTGACCTGTGTTCAAAGGTGCCATAGGAGTTGAACTTTAAGAATTATATTGTCATCTCTTCTAAAACTGATTTCCCAAACAACACTTATATGGTCTCAATATCTAACTGAATCCCTTGATGTGCTTGTTTGATTTTTATCCATCCGCAGTGTTAATGTTGCCATCTCTTTTAGCTTGAAATAACTTGAGATTTTCAATGTGAAATGTTTTTTTTAATGTTTTTTTTACAACTTGTCATAAACTAATCTTTATGGATAAGGATTTTCTCACTAATGTGTAGAAATAATCTAGGTAATTATTTTACAAAAATAAGGTTCAGTGTTTTCATTGACTGATTTTAAAATTAAATGGTTAAACGTGAGTTTTTACTAAGTAGCATAGCCCAGTATCTGTTGCAATGTGTGTGTTTGTTTCCTGTAGTATTTTGTTATTTTAAAGTGTTGAGCTGTGACGTCTGAACAACCTTCAGATGAAATACTACATCAAAATTCATTTTCTACACGCAAAAAGAAAAAAAAGTTTGGCTCTGCAAACGTAACAGTATGTACTGAAGACCATTAGTGGTTTTAGTAAAAGACAGGGGATTTATAATTACAATAAGCAAATATTAACCATTGTAGAAGAAGTACAAGCAGAATCCTAATTAATGAATTTGCTAATTATTTTCTTCACTATATGGCTGCTGTTGCCTGTCAGCAGAAACGTGTTATTGTATATTTGGGAAGAGGAAATTTACTTGAGAACTCTGAAAGCCAGCCTACGCA
Organism: Psammomys obesus; assembly: GCF_907164565.1. NCBI lineage: Eukaryota > Metazoa > Chordata > Mammalia > Rodentia > Muridae > Psammomys > Psammomys obesus. The sequence continues at coordinate 34,595,581 of NW_026596040.1, read as the reverse complement.
CTAAGCACCAAAGCTGAAGAATTTTACCTTAGGGAATTTTAAGAAATAGGGCTTGGGTGACTGCTCAATTGATCATTCTAAATTAAACTACAAAGTACTGGCTTTAAATTTGGCTTAGGGGGAAAAAAACTTGGCTGGTGTATGGGTTCTGCTGTCTTCCTGTGTCTTATTTTATAAGATGACCACACCAATATGCTAAGTGAAATAAAATTCCAAGAGATTACCTAACCCCAGGCTTACCAAGGCAAGCAAGGAGTTTCTTCAGGAGCAGCTTCACCCCAAATCCAACCCCAGGGCAGCACTCCAGACAATGCATGCCTGTCATTTAATTGTCTTTGTTTACCAGGAGTTCAACAATGCTGAGCCATAGATATGGCCTGTGGTCTGGCTGAGCAGGGAACATGGTAATGGGGCTCAGACCTGGTTCAAGCTTGGGTGGACCTTGTGATTAATACCATGTAGGAGACTATGGAGGTCATTGGTAAAGGGTTTCAAACTTCAACCTTCACAGTGAGACGAAAGGCCTGTGCTACCTTCTGTAGCTGCCTTTGCATTCTTGGGACAACAAAGAGGTGTGTGTGTGTGTGTGTGTGTGTGTGTGTGTGTGTGTGTGTGTGTGTTTCTGGCATGAAACCCAGTGCTTTATTCATACTAAGTAGAAGCTCCTCCACTGAGCCCTATGCCCAGCTCTGCTTTTTTGTTATTTATGTCTTGGGAAAAGGAAAGTCTGAACCCACTATCCCATCCATCCTTCCTTCTTTAGGCCCCCTCACTGAGGAACTTGAGAATGCAGATTCTCAGGTCACCTCAGGTCACTGAACCAGGAGCCACTGCAGGCTGAGCCAGCTATGCATTAGCAGGTTGGAGGTCCAGTGCCCCAGGAAATGGCTCATGTGTGTGAGAGTGCATACAAGAACCATATTTGAGTCCTGGCTCAAGGCACAGCCACTAAAGGGGGAGGCAGTTTGGGCTCAGGTACTTAGTTTGTTGAGTTTGGGTTCCCAACATTCTCTCCTTGCTTACAATACATGCTGTGGATGGTCTCGCAGGATGAGACTGCTGCCATGTCTTCCACTGGCCTTTAACACAGACACATAGAATGATCCTTTTGCGGTCAGGACCCCTGCCTCCTGAACACTGGGGTTATATGTGTGTGATACTATGCCCAGCTTTTTACACAGAAGATCAAACCCAGCTCTTTGGGTTTGCCCAGTGAGCACTTTGCTAACTGAACCATCTCTGTAGCCACTGAGCTTTTTCTTAGTCACATCTCTCTAAATTTCCTCCCATCTTGCATTGTTCACTGCAACTCTGAACAACTCCTCCTCCTGCCTTCCATCTGGAGTTTAGAGAACATGATGGTAGGAGTGTGAGGAGGAAGGAATTGTCTGCTTTTCTCCTCAGAGAGGACATTGGTTGGGAAGGAAGCTGCGTTAATACCAACTGTGAATAAGCCTGCTGTCTTAGCCCCTCTGTCCAGCCCCGGCCTGGGTCCCTGTGTCAGCAGGGCTGACTGCATTTCCCCTCAGCTGATCTCACGCCCTGTTTCAACTGACCGCACTGCACTCTGGACTGAGATTTAGCTTTCCATCTCTTGTCCTGCGAGCATGCCCTGCTGGAGGTCTCCACAGCTGAGAGTTACTACCGATCTGTCCCCTGACCAGCCATAGCTCAGCACAGCTGAGCCACCTCTCCACCTTTGGAGCCACTGCCCAGTAGGACTGACTCCAAGATTGAGAATTTCTGCACAGTGAAGGGGAAACTGCTTGGATGATTTTCCCCTGTGGTGTGAAGAGGGGAGAAGAACATGATAGTGTTGAGTAGTGCCCGTGGCGGGTTGCCTTGGTAACCGCCTCCTCTGGAAACAGCACCCGTTCGTTAGTCCTGTATGAGGTCCTCGGAGTAGAAGGAGGGAAGGTGGCTGTCACGTTGGAACCCCTGAGTGACAGAGATCTCTGGGAAAAAAGTCATACTTGTCTGGACATCAGGAGTGTTCCAAACTCTTGTGACATGCCAGCTGACACCTCAGAGTGGCCTGAGAGAGTATACCACCTCACTACAGGGGCTGATGCACTCTCCAGTAAATTCATCTCTACTCCTCTCTCTGGAACAGCTCCTATGTCCCCTTTCTTTCCCCTGAAGCCAAGGATATGTTTTTTTTTTAATTATTAACATTTTAATGTTTTCATTTATATTTTATTTCTTTTTTGTTTTGTTTTGGTTTGGTCTGCTTTTTGAGACAAAGTTTTTTCTGTATAGTCCTGGCTGTCCCAGAACTTACTCTGTAGACTAGCTGGCCTCGAACTCAGAGATCTACCTATTTCTGCCTCCCAAGTGCTGGGATTGAAGGTGTGTGCCACCACTGCCCGGTTCTCCTTTTTATTTTTTATGTGAGTTGGTGTTTTGTTTTCGTGGATGTCTGTGTGAGAGTATCAGATACCCTGAAATGGCATTACAGACTGTGAGAGCTGCCATGTAGGTACTGGGAATAGAACCAGGCTCCTCAGAAAGAGCAGCCAGTACTCTTAACCTCTGAGCTGTCTATCTCTCCAGTCCCTAGGGTATAATCTTTTGAGTTGCCAAAAACATCATCTCCAGATAGCCCAGGGGATGCTCAACTTATGTCATAGCCAGGACATAAATTTTCATACTTGGAACTTAAGTGGAAATTACAGATCCTCTAGAAGAAGAACCTGGTATCAGTGTGGACAGCTGAACTCAAATCTTGCCTGAGGTTAGGACAAAGGGAAGAGTAGGCATGTTTGAAAAGAAGGGAGGTGGGGCCATGTTAGAGGAAAGAAAAGAGCAGAAGGCACCCTGGAACCAGGCTAACAATTCCTTTTCCCCATTCGCACCCTCTCCCATGCTTACTTTCTGTCCTCTTCTGTGGCCTTTCTGAAACAAACGTGTAGTGAGGAATTGGGGAGAGGATTCACAGAGGGGAACTGTCTTTAGGAGATAAGATGAAAGATCTGGAGGCCAGGAAAGAACAGTATGGCAGAGTGATGGAAGGTAGAGTTGGCTCAAAAGAAGCTGCAGTCAGGTAAGGAATTAAAGCAATGTGATTAAAGAAGGGGGACGAAGGCCAAAGCTGGGGAAGGATGTGCTTCAAACATGGCCATAGAAAGTTCTCATGCGCTACACACTCTCCAGCCTGGGAGAGATTATATTTCAGAATTGGAGTTGGAGGAGAGCTGGGATCATGCATATCTGTGATGGATTGTGTATAATTGTTAGATGCTATGTCTAGCCCCTTACCTATGGCTGTGGTGTCCAGTTATCTCTATTTAAAATCTGGTTGTTGTCCCATTTTCACAGATGGGAACAGTAGGAGAAGAGCAATCTCATGTCAGAGGCATGGGCACTGACCATTCACAAGTTGGACTTGTCATTTAGAACATAGTTTGGCTGTCAGGACAGCACCTAGAAACTGGGGCATTTAATTCACTTAGTACTCAATAGTTAGGGTCTAGTAGTTAAGTGCCAGTACACTGCTCTTCCCTTTCCAGCTGTATAGACTTGAGCCTCAGTTTCTCTGTTTGTAAGATGGAGGTGAAACCACAGAGGGTAGGCTTGTGCAAGGACTGTCTGCGGGTCTGCCAATGGCCTCTTTCCCCAGACTTTATCAGACCTCCTCCTTCACAAAGGACAGAGGAAGTTGCTTGCCTCTTGCTTGGGCTCTTTTAAAACAAAATCAAATGGTAGGTTCTCTCACCCCAGGCTGACCTGTTCCCTGGCTGTCAAGATCCACCCCATCAGACCTTTCCATTCCTCCAGCACAGACTGACTTCTCAAGGTCACGATACTGACACCCCGCCCCATGTGTGCTCCGCCTCTCGGCCCAGATTCACTCTTCAAGTCTCGACTTAAATGTCACTTCTTCAGGAAGTCTACCATTGTTCCCCAAAGTAATTGGTCCTCATTGCCTCCACTCTTCAGCATTTCATGGTTTCCAATCAGACATGCACCACGCTTGAGCCCTAGCCAGTCTTTCTGTCACATCAGCCTCTCCACCTCTGAACTGTAAGTTTCCCAGGGCTGAGGACTGTGCCTGCTTCATCTGCACCTGAATCCCACTGCCTGGACCATAGGGCTGCTAAATAAATATTGTATGAAAATATTAAATATTAAATAGCACTACGGGCAAGTGCTTTGGACAGTGGAAAGTTGCTTTGCAAATGAGTTTTCGTTTTACTTTTTATTGCTGTCTTCAGGGTTACCAACAATAAAAGAGCTCTCTCTACAGCAGCTGAGACTGTTGGAAGAATTGAGCAGAACAACTTGTAAGGAGGGCTTAATCAGAATGGCTCAAAAACTACGTGATTTCTTGTGCCGTTGCTGCACCCAAAGAAGGAAGATTTAAAATGTAAAAAATAAAAAAATAAAAAGTCAATCTGAGGGGACAGTTTGTCTTCGGTCTCGGAAATAAGCTGAATTTAACATCCTGAGTTTGTCAGTGTGTGATCTGATAGCCAGGAAAGAAACGTGAAAGAGGGAACTTGTCCAGGACTGCCCTGCTCTCTAGGTTTGGTTTTGGTTGAGTGGACTCCTAACCATGCTCTTTGACATCCTGCCTGCAAGTGACACACAAGAGAATGTACTGTCACCAGGATTCTACTGCCAAGCATCTCCTCTGCTCAGAACACTCACGTTCTGTGTTCTGGATGCACAGTCCTACACAACCAGTTACACACACATACACATACACACACACACACTCAGGTTCGCTCACTCTCACTCCCCACCCCTTCGGCCCTACATAACCCCACAGTTGGCCACTCTTCTGCCTCATTCCCAGGTACTAGTCTGTTGTTATCTCTAAGTCCACCCCAGTGTTGCTGCTCAGCCATCAGCTGCTCTCTCACACTGCTCCCCATTGGCCTTCTGCCCTTGCCCTGTGCCCTGACCCTAGCTCCCCTGGCCAGCCACACCCTCCAAGAGATGCTCCTTCAGACACCACTGCCCTGGCCCCTTCTTGCAAATGTTTTCCATCCTTAGACCCAGTCCCAATCCTACCCTGTATTTTCATTTAGCCTTCACCTTTTAATGTGCCAGGAGCTGTACACAGCGGGGACATCAGGGTAAAGTAGCCCCTGCTCTTGTCTTGGGATTCTCAAGCTAATGGAAGAAAACCCAGTTAAGAGATAAAAGCCTGTGCCCTGGCCTGTCAAGAAGCCTGTGTGTGTGCTGTGAACAAGGAGGAGGAGCAACTCTGGAGGTGTCATTTCCCCTGAGAAGGTGACAGTACCTCCAAGCAGAGTCATATGTGGACGGTCTTTCACAGTCTAGGAAGGTGGCAGTGCAGGACAAGCACCCCGACGCAGGCCGTTCACAGAGAAGCTGGAGTTGAGGGGGAACACAATGATGAAGGTCTAAGTTGGGGTGCTGTGAGGGAGCTCGGGCTTGAACCTCTGTAGTGGAGAGCTAGGAAAACAATATTACAATCAGAGAGTGAGAAGAACAGAGGCTGCGAAGTGCAGCGGGAGATGGGGAGAGCTGTGGGGCTTCTTCTGAGCCTGCTCATTGAAGGATCCACTGATTTTTGTGTTTCCGTTACAAGGAAGCAGAGAAGAATGTTCTCTGCTCTGCTGCTGCCATGGTGACAAGATATAGTGCAAGCAGACTCTACCTGGAGAGATGCTCTCACCTGTGGCTCCCTGGGTCAAGCCCTGTGAGAGGCCACACAGCCAGGCCTCAGGCAAAGGTGAAAAGAGGTAGAATCCTAAGCTCAAAGAGGCTCCAGGCCAGTGGTTCTCAGCCTGTGGGTCACAACCCCGTCAGCAAACCTCTGTCTTCAAAAATATTTACATTACAATTTGTAACAGTAGAGAAATTACAGTTATGAAGTAGCCATGGAAATAATTTTTATGGTTGGGGGGTCGCCACAGCATGAAGAACTGCTTTAAGGGTCGCAGCATCAGGAAGGTCAAGGACCGTTGCCCTAGGTACAGACAAGGCAGTCCCACCTCTTCTCCCAGGCATCTTTGCTCCGCACTCAAAGGAGCACAGGGATGTTTGGCCCCTGGAGCCAGGGGAATGTGAGCCTGTATGTCTGCCCTCCTTTGAAATCCAAGTTTGCAATTTTAGCTTTAGAACTAGAAACAATCTACATCACTAGCATAAAGAAAAATATTTTCTTAGTGGTAAAATAAACCCTGGTTCTAAAAGCAGCCTTCTTTCAAGCCGGAAGTCTCGCTCAGGTCTCTGTCGCCTCTGTCCCCCAGTGAGCAGCTCTGTACTCGGCCTGCTACAGGTGGAACAAGGCCAGCTCTGGCAAGTTGGCTTCACACTCTTTTCTGACTGCGTGGCACCATCCCACCCAGCTTCCTGTATGTTCTGGGGGCCAGCTCCAGCCACAGTGCAGAAGCCCGCTGCTATGCCTTCTCCTTTAGGCCCCAAGTTGCCTGCTCCCGTGGCACTGATGAGGGCAACTTGGAAGTAGGGTCTGTCCACAGCCTGGGGTGGCTACGGCCTTTCCCTGGCACTGACTTTCTCCCCTATCCTTCTCACATGGGGCCTCCAGATCATACCAAAAGACAGAGCTTGCCTCGGGCTGGTTCCCCAGGCTCAGTAATTCCCAAAGTTCTTTATCTGGAACAGAGAGATAGGAAGGGGTGGAAAGAATGCTCTTCCACTGTGTCACTGACTAGCCAGACTTTCCTCTGCACTGGCTGGAGCACTAGCCTGAGCCTGGGTGCCAGCCCCATCCTGCATTCCCAGCTAACTCCTTCCACCATTGGGGAGGGGAGGGGAGGGAACCCCGGTCCTGATGCAGGGAGAGCTGTCCAGACTAAGTCCACATGGATCCTGCTGCTGCCAGCTATGCCAAGATCCCAGCATCGTCTGCAACAGGCACTTGATCAGTGTGGGGAGAACCTCCTGGGAGGTGAAGATGGAGGTGTGCACCCGGTGCCAGCAACAATTGGGTAACTCGGGGAGGGAGACAGCTACCCTGGGTGTGGACATGAGGCTTCCATTGTCTTCCCGCTCCATCCCAGGCCTCCCTCCCCGATTGTTGTTCCCTCTCCTGGCTGCTCTTCTTTAACACTAGGCCCACAGGCTGGTTTGTACCACCAGGACTCTGAGTGGGTGGGTTCCTGTGGAGGGCCACACCTCTGAGTCATTTCACTGTCTTGGCTCCACCTGAGGAGAGGAGAGAGCCTTTTCTCACCAGGCTCTCCTCAGACTAAGTTGATATGGAGCTAACTTTAACCATCAGACCCTGGCCCTGCCCCAGGTGCCAGGTGCTGTTATGGTCATCCGAAGGTCAAGGCATACTTAGATGGGGCTGCTCTCCAGACAGCTGTGCAGGGTTGGGTCCGGCCACTCTAGTGAGCTGGTGTGCTGTGGCTCTTGCCTCAGAATGTAAGCTTTCTCTTCAGGTTAGAGCAAGGCGCCTAAGACTTGTACACCCTCACAGTTTCAGGGGTCTTTTACAGGGTTACACAAATAGGGAACAACTGTGCAGCATCGGGGAGCTGAGTGCAGGTGAGGTAGGGTACTCTAGGGATGCAGCTTTGGTGTGCTCTCACCCAGGCCAGGCCGGTCTTTTCCGTGATGCACCTGTCTTTGAGTTGTCCTCCGGCTCAGTGTCTAGACTTGGGTGGAGTTGTATCTTTGATCTTCAGTCCGTGAATAGATTCATGTTCAAGGGTGCTGGTCTCCCCAGAAGAAAAGTCACACAACACCCAGGGCAAGCCCTTTCTTTTCTCCTAGCTTCACTTTCTCCACCCAGCTGTGGGCGAGGCCTCCATTTCTATGGTAATTAGTAGGGATCTCCTGCACTTAGGTAACACCATTGTCCAAGAGAAACCAAAATTCGCTAGGAAAAACCATGCCTGCTGGTGGGAAACCAGTCACTCGGACGCCATTCTTCAGCTCTTTCTCTAAAAGCAAGTGTGGTCACCAGGCCACTACTCACTCTGTGGTCCATCTGCTGTGTTTCTGGCTCTTGCGGCCTTCCCTCCATCTGTGTTCACCCTGTTTTCTCCCTCTGGGGGCTCCTCATTGGATAGCTGATGGCTTCTGCCTTCCCCGAATCATGTGTGTTACTGCCAGACAGCCTCCCCAGGGGTCCTGACCATTAAGACCAAGAAGCTTGTGTGTGTGTGGAATGCCTTTCAAGGATCACATCGCCGGCCAGAGACCCGTGATGTTCCTCCGTATCCCCTGATAGAGCGAGCAGCAAAGTGAAGAAGTGCACATCTGGACAGAAGCGTGTCTTTTGTCCAGCATTTGTCTGGCCCATGGTTCTGACTCTCTGGCTTAAAAATCTTCTGTCCGAAGGAGATGCTCACTGAGAGGGGCAGGAGAGCGGGTGTGTGGTGGCGGGGCTTGGAGTGTGGGAACACAGCTAGGGTGGACGGGTCAACAGCAGACTCCTTCCTGTACTCCCCACCCCAGCTGGGTGTCTCAGTGTGTGCTGGTTAGAAGTGCAGGTACCACAGGTAACACAACCTGAAGGTGCCTTCAGCCTCCTCCCTCCACCCATTTCCCAAAAGAGGCTCAATGCAGGCTCGGTAGCTTAAGGGCTTGCTGCTCACTTTTTGCCATATGAAGGCCACTGGTAATGGAGGAGTGTTGTGACAAGAAATGGTAACACTGACTCCAGAGCCCGGTGTCAGTGCTGTGGAAGATCTGACATTTGCTGTACTGAGTTGTGCTCCTGACTGGTATGTTTTTCTTGGGGATGTGTATTCACCATCTTTGTTCTTCTCTTTGTGAAGAGGTGGGACAGGTAGCTGAGGTGAGAGGAGACCTTTGCTGTGGAAAGCTCACAGGTAGTACAGCACTGGAATCCAGGCCTCCTGGCCCCCAGCCCCCAAATTTCCTCAACTGTGACATCCCTGAATGGCCTAAGAATTGCTGTTTTCTTAAGCAAGCTGTCAAGACAGCACTTCTGGCCACTTGTGAATGGGGCAGATGCAGCTGCTGGGAAAAGAAACACTCCCCTCTGCTGGAGGAATAGCTCCTTTGGCCTCTGAGTACACCCCTGTCAATGGTTAGGCTCCAGGGCAAGAGCTGGGGCAGCCATGTGCCAGAATTAGCTGGGTAGTAGGCAGTGAGTGTGACCGGTGGGGAGTCAGAAATCTCTGAAGCTTAAAGGGACTGAGCCCAGCGTGTGAGTCAGGTAAGGCCTGGGATGCACTCTTGTACTCTCGTATCCCCTGTGGGAAGAAAAAAGAACATTTGAATTGACCATGGGGTGTGGTGCTTCTCAAGATGCATTTGTCCTGCTCAAATATTTTTATTATTGAGATGGTTAGTTAGAGACTGGGCGCCTGGAGGAGTAATGGAGGAGCTCCTGCCCTCCCCACAGCAAGCTTCCAGACAGAGAAGTGACTTGAGAAAGGATGATGGGCACACAGCCTGAGAAGATGGCTAGTCTAGAGACACCTGGGAAGGCCTCATGGAAGTTAGGAAAGCTTAGACGTAGGGAATGTATACAAAGAACCAGGTGAAATAGGAAGGAAATCCTGCTGGCAGTAGGAATGGCGTGCATGGGGATGAGGCAGCGAGAAAAGGGTGTGGCCAGTGGATTGAGGTGCATCTTGAGGGGCAGAGATGGCTCTGTGGGTAAGAGATACTTGTTGCTCGTGCAGAGGGCCCAGGCTCAGTTCCCAGCAACCACGTGGTAATTTATAACCATTTGTAACTTCAGTCTCAGGGCATCCCGTGCTGCCTTCTGAGGACACCAGGCACACATGTGGTGCACATACATAAACACAGGCAAAGCATACATGTAAAATAAAAATCTAAAAGGGGTTTGTTGTGGTGGTTGTTTGTTCGAAATACAGGTACCTTGTGTGGCTGGTAGGTGTAGTCCCGAGTATGGAGAAATGCTTAGGAAGGTTGTCAGGTCCCAAGTGACTCAGCCAAGGATGACAAATCCTCCTCCAAGGAGCCAGGAAATGAGAAAGGAAGCCAGCACTCAAACCTCAAACGTGACAAGGGCTAGGTAGAGGGGGACTGTGTGGCCAAAGCCCCACACTGACAGAACATGTTGAAGTTTTCTGGGACCCAGGCTCCACCTCTTTGCACTGTGACCTTAGAAAGTCAATTTTTCCCTCTTCAATTTGCTAAGAAGTGGTGTGTGACACATGGAGCCCCCTCTTTGCTAGGCAGCTGCTGTGCTGTGAAGTCTCACTGGTGGGACAGGGGTGCCATCACAGAGATGGGAGTGTGCAGTCAAGGTCATATTTGAGGTGCAGGGAGTTCTGTCCGAGCTCCGGCTCCAGCAATGGGCAGAGGCAGTGTCAATGGGATGCTGTTTGAGGAAGAGTCTGGGTTTTCTGGCTCATCAGAAAAGGAAGAGTAAGGACTGATGGTTAATTCTGCCGTCAGCACACGTCGGAGTACAAGGACCACAGAAATAGACGGATGTGTTTGCCTCTTCTGATCAAAAACAAGGTGATGCTCGCTCCCGTGGCTACACAGCCCTTGCACACCCTTGCCCTGGGCTCTGGGTGAGGAGGATGTGACCGTATTGAAGACCGTATCTTCAATAGGAGTTTGGTAGGAAAACTCAAGTGCAAACTCTGGGCCTTCCCAGGATAGTGTGTTGCCTGTGGGCTCACAGACAGTAAGCCCCCAACTCAGGAAAGGCTGTGGCCCCAAGGAATTGAAGAGGCAGGCTCTGCCTTCCAAAACTGAGGACCTGCGTGTCCTGGTTTCCCTCCAGAATACAGCCCAACCAAGCCAGCCATAAACAGGCCTCACCTACTAGCTGCCAAAGTCACCGTTGTGCTGAGTTAGACTTTGAAAGAAGCCACTATCTTCAGCTGGGCACAGCAGCATGTATCTATAATCCCAGTACTGAGGAGGCTGAAGCCAAAGGGTTATGAGTTCAAGGACAGCTTGTGCCACATAACAAGACCCCATGTCATTCCTTCTCAGTCTACGCACAAAGAAACCCCCAGTTTCTACTCTTCTACATTTCCATCCTTTAAAGAGAGAAAATAGGAAGTTTTGCCTTTAAAGTACAGAAGTCAAATGTGGGCGTCATCTCAAGTCAGAATTGAATCATTGCTATGCACCACACTTTCCTGACATATCCCAGAAGGCATATTTCTAGTCTCAGGCTGTGCAGGTGTCTACACAGCTGGCACTGTTTCCATGGAGACCAGCATCCACACTTCCTATAAGGGAATCCAGGTTGCTCCTTTCCTTAGCTTCTCCCAGGTTGGGACTGTTTCTTGGGACCTCCCATGAAAACAGCCAGCATTTCTCTCTCCCCGCTATTTCAGAGTGTTGAAAGTTCTGGGAGGTCTTTGTTCCCCCGAATGGTGACACAATGTTCTACAAAAATAGTAAAGTCAGGCTTGGTGTCTCACACCTTTAATAATCAGCACTAGAGGTGAAGGTAGGTAGGTCTCTGTAGTTCAATGCCAGCCTGGTCTATGTAGTGAGTTCCAGTACAGCCAGAGCTGCACAATGAGACCCTTTCTCAAAAAATAACAATAATAACAATAGTTATTATTACTATTACCATTATTATTTTTTTAAATAAGCAAAGCTTGCAGGCTATAATTTTCCCCTTCATGGAAGTGACTATAGCACAGGTCTGATGTTCCTTAAGCAAACTATTTTATTAAAGCCCTCTGTTGCTCTATTCTTAACTCCTACTCGGAGAGAGAAGAACAACAGGGGTCTTCATCTCCTTTCCTAGGGTCCCCATTAGCATGGTTCTTAAGGGAACTGCAGGCCATGGTGGATGGTATATCTGTGTCTGAGGGACAGTGTCTGCCATTAGAGTACATTCACGGACATGACCATCCCTCCTGACAGGAAGGCTGGAGACGGAGACCAGTAATTGTGGCCCAGCTACTCACGGTCATCAGAAAGCCCCACTGTCCATCTGCCACTCATAGTGTGCTAGGTTTGGTCCTCCAGCTTTTCTGCACATTGTCTTAGATGGCTGCCATTACAGCAACATCGATTCCTCCACAGCTGTGTCCTCAGACAGGAGGTAGGGTTTCTTGCTCCTCGGGGAGGAAGATTTTTCCCAGATCTCCACCCTAAAGAGCTTTTTTTAAAAGCTTATTGTTCGGGAATTGATCTTGTGATCACCCAATGTCAGCTTCTTCCCACAGATCACAACTGCTTCCATTCCGGATTTTCAGTGGGTTTGGGTTTGAGAAGTGCAGTTGCCCTCTAGGACTTTAGGGACTGTGTGAGGACCGTGCGACTAGGGGGTACCATTCGCACATGGCGGTACTGTTAGACCAGCATTAATAAACCTTAGTGGCAGGGCTGGTAAGATGGCTCAGTGGGTAAAGAGACTTGCTATGCAGATTGGACAACCCGAGTTCAAACTCCAGATCCCACATGAAGGTGGAAAGGGAGAACTGAGTCCCCAAAGTTGTCTGACCTTCACTTGTATGCCCTGGCATAATTGTGTCGGGAGTCACATGACATCATGCACACATACATGCCAGGAGGTTGCTGCTGACCCTGAGCAGGACCTGCTTGGATCACATTGGTGACCCTGGTAGAGACTAACCCAGCAAGTCTTGACGTGACCACAGCCTTGTCAGGAAGCATGACTGACATCCTATAAGAGACACCAAGCCAGGCACCAGCTGGCCTCTCCAATGCCAGCCTGGCTCTGTTGAAACTTCCCAGTAGACCAGCAACTCATGGAGCTGACTCGACATCATGATCAGTGTTTGGAAGACACTGCAGAGTGGCATGGAGTGGAGAGGGGCCCGTGCTCAGGAGGGCCCCTGCTGGCGAAGACCTGGACTCAAAAGTCCACAGTTCTGAGACTGAGAAGCCCAGGGTAGGAACAGCTTCTCCACAGCTGAACCAGATGTGGTTTCTATTCATAGGCAGAAGGCAATAGTGGCCAGTGTCAGCTCAAGAGGTGCCACCAGGCAGCACTTCTGTAAGGACTTGGCTCACCTGGAGGAAGCTGGCCACAACATGGCCAAAAAAATTATTTTGTCCCTTTATAGAAATGGCTTTCTGACCTTTACTCATGAACCTTGGAGTCAGTCAGGCCCCAGTGTGGCATAAATGGCTTCACCTGAAATTGTGCAGTCTCTAGCCTGTTCGACTAAAACTTCAGCCCCATCTGAAAACTAACTACAGGTTTTTGGCGGTGTTTGGGAGATGGAAGGAATCGGGAGCTGTGAAATGTCAGTGTCTCACCGGAGACACTGTTTCCTGCTGAAGTCAACACTGTGAGGTTTGGGAGGCAGTGAGCAGGCAGAGGGGTGAATCTAAATTTAGATTTTTCTAAAGCCAATTTGTAAACTAGAGCCCCAGGAATCACAGAAAGGGATAGGCGGCACATGCGGCCTCCCCTCTGCTTTGCCTCCATCTGTTAAAAGGCAGGAGCATAGGGGGAGGATAGCTCACTGGAAGCTGTTAGCGAGAAACCAGGCGAAAGCCGGGGTTCCGCTGGTGGGAGACCTAGGGTAGAGTTTTTATTTCTGTGTTTATCACACTGTTTTCTACGGAACTGTGAGAGCCTGCGCTGCCCTTGGGGGAGCTACGCGCCTTCATCTTTGCTGCCTGTCATCCTAGCACAGCTGAATAGGTTGACCTTTCTGTCTCGGACAGTGAATGCCAAGTCCTCTGGTTTGAAATCATATCTGGGATTCTGGGCTGCCACTTTCTCAGAGAGAGAGGACCAGTCTTTGCTGCTGAGTCTACTCCACTACCCAGGGACACATCTATGTGCCATCTGCCTCTCTCTGGGGTTGACTAGCCCTGCCTGTTGGCACATCATGCTAGAAATGAACTGAGACCAGTTAGAGGCTGCTTCATGGCCAGCTGCCTGAGGGGAAAGGCAGTGGGTTTGCAGGAGATATTACAGAGGCGCTAGAGAGAGGAAGTTAGAAAAGGAAGCAGAGACAGTGACAGGAAACTCAGGTGGGAACAGAATGCTTGGATGAAGGCCACCTGCATAGGGTGTTGAGATTCTGAGAGGTAGTATTGAAGTGGCAGAGGCTGCTGAGAGGGTCAAAGTTCAAGTACAGGGCTTTGTATGCATGATTAGGGATCGATGTAAAAAGGGCCTACTGAGCATGTTGCACTCTCACAGCACACAGAGAGAAATAAAAAGTGCTGAAAACAGGGGCACACCCTTGGGACAGGAACGGATCCGAAAGGCACAATCAAAGAAGCGAGGCAGGGAATTGAAAGGGTCCATTTAGACGCCCCGGAGGAAGATGGCGCTGCTGGAGTGGAGCCTTCCCAAGGTGACATGTTCCCTGTGTCCTCTAGCTGAGCACTGAGAAAAAGGCAGTCCCTCCCACTGGGGGCAGAAAGAGGAAAGAATTTAAAAATAAATGAAGCCCTTCTTAATTATTCACAGATTATCTGCATTGCAGCCTCTACTGCCAACATCTCCTCCTCTGAGCCTTCCAATCTCTGTTTATCAACCAGCAGGAGCTAGAAAGGGGAGGGGGCTCGGGCATCTCTCCTCCTCAGAGAGAGATGGATGTGATTAGATCCCTCTGCAATACTGCTGGGGACCCGATGAGACTCACAAGTGGGACTGCAAGAAGCCCCGACTCCAGGGGGGATCTTCTGGCTTGGCTTCTGGAGTCAGGCTAGAACCAGGACGTGTGCATGGAGTTTAACGAGCGTGAAGTTTAAGTCAGGTGTCCCTGAGTTAAAAGGAGGACTTTCCTGCACACAACCATGAGTCTCAGCACCCCCTCTGAAGTGGCTCAGGCATCTGCACACCAGATGAAGAGTCTTCCTTTAGCCACGTGTCATTCTATGCTCACACCAGTCACATGAGCCCAGGAGGACAGTACCGTCTGCAGATAAGGACAATGGGACTTGTTCACTCAGACTGGTCACAGTCTGAAGTTTTCTTAGGTCTGTGATTGTTTTGCCTCTGGGCCTAATAAGAGCTTCAGAGGGGAACCGCTGTAAATTTGACAGGCTGTCCAAAGAGCCAGTCCATCTCATTTAGGTGTGAGGACCTGCTGGACAGCAGCCATAATGGCTGGCATTTATAGAGCTGAGTACTTACTGTGTCCCAGCGCATATTTCTTTGTACAGAGGGGACAGGGCAGGGGCCAGTGGCACAAGCCAGGAGGTGGCTTCTTTGATAACCCGCTTGCCCACACAAGCATGAGAACCTAAATTCAGCTCCCCAGGACCCATATAAAAGCCCATAACCCTGGAGCTGGGAGAACAGAGGCAAGAAGTTCCCTGGGGCTTGTTGGGTAGCCACTCTAGACAAGTCAAGGAGCTCTGGCATCAGTGAGAGGCAATGTCTCAGAGAATAACTCGGAGAAGCTATTGAAGAAAGGTTCTGGGATCAACTTCGGGCTTCCGCGTGCACATATGCGTGCCCGAATGCACAGCCCTCAGTGGGGATCTGATTATTCACTCTTCTGATCATCTGTATGCCCTACCCCCCATGCACACACACTGTAATTTCAGAGCATCAAGCTCATGGTTGTCTTGCTTCGTTTGTTATTTGTAGAGTCATACAGTGCTCACATGGGTACGTGTGTGCACACACGGGGCTCTGCTCTGGGATGAGACTTAAGATAGATGAGGTGGGAGTTAAGAATTAAGGAACCCGGCCAGATTCCCTCTGTGCTGGATACAAAGTTCTATCTCTGTGCAGCCATGGACTTTGTCCGCTTGGGAAACATGCCATACTCCTGAAGTCACCATATTGCCTTACTTCAGAGTTCTGCATTGACCAGGCTAAGATTTGTAGGGCTTTCCCCTTTCCACGTAATATCCTATACCTGCAAATTGAGTTAGCAGCCATCAGAGGGGAACCGTCAAACAGATGTGGCCAACTGCTTTAAGCAGTTAGGTCCCCAATGTTTCCGACATAAAAAGAATAGGGCTCTGCATGCCAGCCCCGGCTTTTGGGCAGGCAGCCCCTTCCTGTGAATGGGGAGAGTTTTATCGTTTTTGCCACCCATAGGGAAAGCAAAGACTACAAATGCTATTAAATCTCAGTCAGAGGCTAATTTTTTCTCTTAAAGTATTCAAAGGCATTTGCAAAATAAGGAAGAGACCCTCATGGGAAAACAGGATTATTGAGCCCTCATTTTCATCTGTAACTAGTTCCTTTCGACTTTCAACCTTCCCAGCTAGCGCTGAAGTGTGTGTGTGTGTCAGGAAAGCATAACAGATTAATTTTGCAAAGGTCAAAAGGGATGACTCCCACCCCCAGTCTGCATGTCAGCCCTGGGGGAGCAGGCACCGACAGAGAAGCACACCGTCTGATGGGCTTATCAAATCAAGCGGTCTCTCTCCTCTGCCAGGGCACTGCTGCAGTGCAGAGCTGGAATCCCCTGAGCAAGCAGCGTTTCAGCTGGCTGGACAGATCAAATAACACTTGGGCTAGTTAACAAAAGACGCAAGTGGGAAGGTGTTGGGAGCCAGAGTGTGGAAATTTACCCAACATTGTTTCTTTGACAGGAAAGGGACCGTCTGAAGGATGCTACATGCCTGGGTCCCCACTGCACCCAGCCGAGCAGTCTCACTCAAGGTGGCGCGGATACATGGGTGAAGGAGGATGTGCCCCCATCTGAAGCCTCTGGAGGGTCCTGGTCTGGCAGCCGAGTTCTTTTTTGACTTGGGACAGCAGGTGTAACTCCCGAGCTTATGAGAGAGTGTGGCTTTTTCCAGATCTTTCCTCACCAGGCTGGTTGGGGTTTTGGAACCTAAAGGAAACTTGTAGGAAGATAAACTGAGAAGAAAGAGAAGAAGAAACGAGAAGAAGCCCCTAGAAGCTTCCAGAATCCATTAACTGGATCCCTCTGACTGCTCAGAGCACAGAGGGAGGCTATGATCCGATTAAGCTTTGGACCCACTTAAGTAAAGCAACACAGCTCAGCAAGCAGCTCCTTCACTTGAGCCAGACGAAGGATTCAAAGGGAGAAGAGTTACTGCATATTTTACTCTGAGATCCATGGAGATGGAAGATAACGATACTGGCTTATCCTTCTAATAATGCCAGATCTGGAAGAGGCATGAACCATTTTAAGCATCTAGGAGGGTTCTTGAAGCACAGGAGTTGGTGGCAAACCCTCCCGATGCTGGTAAGAACCGTTGAAGCCTCCCGCCGAGCAGGTCGGTGAGCAAGGACTTGAAGCCGTTCCTGTTCCCTGACAGCTGGCAGCAGTGACCTCACCAGGAGCAAAAGCATCCCTTGGTTGTGATATTTGACAGAATGAGGTGTGCTGGGGAAGTCACTAGCTGGAACTTGGCCTTCTTCAACTGCCCCTACATTCTACAGCCGGCCCCAGACCACTGAGTCAACAATGGCCGAGAAAGGTGACTGCATCTCCAGTGTCTATGGATATGACCTCGGTGGGCGCTTCATTGACTTCCAACCCCTCGGCTTCGGGGTCAACGGGCTGGTGCTGTCGGCTGTGGACAGCAGGGCATGCCGGAAGGTAGCCGTGAAGAAGATCGCTCTGAGTGACGCCCAAAGCATGAAGCATGCGCTTCGAGAGATCAAAATCATCCGGCGCCTGGACCATGACAACATCGTCAAGGTGTATGAGGTGCTAGGACCCAAGGGTGCCGACCTGCAGGGTGAGCTCTTCAAGTTCAGCGTGGCCTACATCGTCCAAGAGTACATGGAGACTGACCTGGCTCGCCTGCTGGAGCAGGGCACGCTGACCGAGGAGCACGCCAAGCTGTTCATGTACCAGCTGCTCCGTGGGCTCAAGTACATCCACTCTGCCAATGTGCTGCACAGGGACCTAAAGCCTGCCAACATCTTCATCAGCACAGAGGACCTTGTGCTCAAGATTGGGGACTTTGGGTTGGCAAGAATCGTGGATCAGCACTACTCGCACAAGGTATGTTTCCCTGGAAAGGCCGCTGCTAGTGACCTGCCCCTCACTCAACGACACACGCAGCATTTCTGGGGGTTGTCATCAGGAGACTGCTGTTAGTGTCAGGGGGAGCCGAAAGGTGCAAGAGAGATCCATGGCCTGAGAAGTTGTGGGTCGGGGGAATCTGGGTCTTGGTGATGGATCTACCACATGACTGTGGCCAATAACTCTGGGCTGTACAAGTGAAAGGTCACACCGGACAGTGTCTAAACTTCCTTTCTAGTCCAGAGCTCTGTGTGGCTCGTGGATTTTTCTCTCGAATCCGCTGATTCTATTACTCAGTGCTCAGGAGACCCCGGAAGGCTCCCCACACTAGAAGCACTATGATCTGTGTCACCTGGCCCTCTCACGAGGGCTGGCCTGTTCTGAGGTCCTTTCAATCAGTCAGTGAAGAGTGAGCAATATGGGAGGAGTAGGCAAAGCTGATAAAGTGACACTCACCGCACGTCAGCTGACGGCTCTGTCCTCTTGGGTCCTGTGATGGCCTTCCCCTCAGTGTGCTAGGGCAGCCATGCTTAAGGATGGTTCTGTTAAAATTCCCCATGGTGCATTCTGACCTCACTGAAAGAAGCACATGCCACCATGATTTGTTTTCAAGACCCTCACTCCTGACGTGCTGTGTCTTTGGGAACGGCAAGGAAGCAAGTACACCAAGGAAGCACGTACACCATGAAATGCTGATAGCCAAGGGTGAGAGTGGGCCATGGAATATGAGGGTGGCTCTGACCTTGAACATGGTTCAGCTCCCTCTCTCTCTCTCTCTCAGACCCTCCCTGTTCCACCACTATGTGCAGTAGGAAGGCATAACAAGCAGGGGAGCCACAACTTCCTGTCCACCCTCACTGGCTGGAACTTGGTCTCCCACTAGCCTCCCACCCCACACCAGCCTCACTGCCTCTGGCTTCAATATCACAGATCACTTTGCCACCTTAACCATGTTCTTGCCCTCTTCACACACTCCTGCAGCCATGTCATCTGTCAAGATTGACAACCAAATCTTGTAGGCAAGAAGCTATGGCAAAAAAAAAAACCAAAAGATTCTGTCTTCCCAATACTGTATGCTATTTGTTCCCTTCCTTTTCCTAAGGAGCTATGATGTCAAGTCATTGAACCAATGGCATTAACCCCAATTGTTTTTTTTTTTGTTTTTTGTTTTTTATGGCAAAAAGATCCAGAGAATATATAGCATTTCTATTTGGAATACACAAAAAACCTTCTTGAACTTTCTTTTGTTTTCTTTTGAAGGATTTGCTTTTAGTTTTGTGTGCATTGGTGTTTTGCTGACATACGTGTCTGTGTGAGGGTGTCAGATCCACTTGAACTGGAGTTACAGACAGTTGTGAGCTGCCATGTGGGTGCTGGGAATTGAACCCGAGTCCTCTGGAAGAGCAGCCCCCACAAAAACCTTCTCTTTTTAAATAAATTTATTTTTATTTTATGTGTGTGAATGTTTGCCTGCATGAATGGCTGTAGCGTGTGTGTGTGTGTGTGTGTGTGTGTGTGTGTGTGTGTGTGTGTGTGTGTGTGT
>NW_026596040.1:34481548-34576206 GCF_907164565.1 Psammomys obesus | reverse complement strand
TGTGTGTGTGTGTGTGTGTGTGTGTGTGTGTGTGTGTGTGTGTGTGTCTGGTGTCTGAGGAGGCCAGAAGAGGCCATTGGATCCCCTGGAACTGGAGTTAATAGGTGGCTGTGAGCCACCACTTGGGTCCTGGGAGTCTAACCCAAGTCCTCTTAAAGAACAGCAGGTGCTCTTAACCAATGAGCTGTTTCTCCAGCTCCACAACCTCTTAATTGCAGTAAACCAGCACTCTCGGGAGCCACCGTCTGATGAGGTAGTCTAGCAAAGTGTCGTGGGGAAAGCTTAGAGACGCATATGTGGTTTGCAGTACAGTCGGGAGGATGGCTCCTTGACGTGAAGATCGGCTGTTCCAGCAGTTTTGTTTTGTTTGAAACAGAGTCCAATTCTGTAGCCCAGGATGGCCTGAAGCTTACGGCACTCCTCATGTGTTGGGATTACAGGCATGTGCCATCAGTTGTTGAAACAGGTCGTGCAACGTGCGGTGATATGAATGACCCGGAAGTGTAGGAGCTGAGAAGATGGGGCTCCCTTCCTCTTGATGCCTCGGTTTCCCCTCAGTTGGCAGAGCTGTGCCCTGCCTGCCTCTCCAGCTTGTGGATAAGAATCAAAATTAAACATGAGTCTAGAATTTCTTGAAAAGCGTTAACACTGGCCCAAGCCCAGTGCAGGGGCTGGAGAAGGCCACGGCTCACATGACTCCATTCAGTATCTACACCCTGTCCCTGCCACTTCTCCTCGTGGGGACTTTCCTTAGCCCCATGCAACGGCATTGTTCTCACTTCACCTCTTTGGGTTCTCTATAAGTTAAGAGAGGCGGGGGAGTAAGGGGAAAAAGAGTGACGGCGGGTGTGTGTGTGTGTGTGTGGTGTGTGTGCTAAAAACAGTAATTGGAGTGAATTACTACCCTGGTGTGTGTTCACATCAACCTGGTACCCCCCACTGGGGGTTGTCAGGCACTATCCACTGTGACCTTTGTCCCTGTTCACTTTCCATTCTTAGCTTACGGTCCTCCTCTCCCTCCAGAGATGATGAAAGGCTTCATACTCATTGCTTTTATTTATCCAATGTGCATTTGAATCAGTTCTCACTTAATCCTCATAATGCCTCGAGGCACTTAGGGCAAATGGGCAGCTTGACAACCCAGAGAAGTGGCTTTATGAGAAAGCATGCGGCTTCCAGGGTTGACTGGCAGAAGGATCCAGAGGAACTGGGAGCCCCAGTTCCTCAGCAGTCTGGGTGAGGACTCTCCTTTCCGAAGCGCCCTGGATTGTGCGTGGGAACTGCCTCTGAGCTTTCTGATCCTTCCATGTCTTCTAACTCTGAGCGCTCTCACTCTGCCTTCTGGGTGTTTGTGTCTGGCCACAGAATACCGTGCTGGGGGGGGGGGCTGTTTCTTATTTATAATAGTCTCCTCTGTGGAGTCTTATCATTGTCCCTGAGATCTGGGCCTTGATTTTGCTGATTGTGCTTGACAGATGGAAGCACAGTGATCTACCAGAACCTTACATATAGGAAGCTAATGTTCATAGATTTCATAGATGGAAAGTCTAATTCAGAAAAAGAACTCTATACTCTTCAGACAATAGCTGGGATCAGACGTGTACACCTACTGTGTGTATCTGCACTTGCCAGGATTCTTGGAGGATGCTTTTTACAAGCCATGTTCTCTGTGGACACTTAATCTCTCTTGAAGAGGACCATTACTTCCCTGGACTTGAGGAAAATATTCCCTTTTCCACACACAGATCTAGTACAGGGCCAGAATGGCCCAGCTGAGGACTTGGTTAAAACTGAGCTCTTGGCTGTGCATGACACACCTAACAATGTGTAGCAGTCTGGTCCTCACTTCCATCTTTCTCAAGGGTAGCTGATGTCTCTTCTTCACTCCTGCGTCCTTCATCTACCTCAGTTTGAAGGTGGTAAAACCTTCAAACACCCACCCATAGTGTTCTAGTTTGGTTTCTCTTGCCATGATAGAATACCTCAGCAAAAAGCAGCTTAGCAGGGAAGGGCTTGCCTTAGTTCACAACTCCAGGTTACTGTCCAGATAGCAGGGAGGTCAAGGTTGCAGTAAGTCAAGAGCAGAGAGGGAATGAGTGCATACAGGCTCCACTGCTTGTTTGTGCTCAGCTTAGCTTCTCAGCTCACCAAGTTTAGACCCTGCTGCCCAGGGAACCTTCTACCCACAGTGGACTGGGTCTTCCCACATCAGGTAACTCAAGACAACCCCACAGGTCAACCCAATGCAGACAGTCCTTCATTAAGAATTATCTTCTCAGGTGATTCTACGTTGGGTCAAAATGACAATTAGAACTGTCACAACTAGTGACTTTCTGCCAGCAATGCCCCACCTCCTAAGAGGTTACACAGACCCACAAAAATTCCCAGAATATGACCCACTGGGGGACATTTCAGGTTCAAGCCATGACAGTTATTTAGCTGACTGTATGGTTGACAGTTCCACTTCCTAACAAAGCTGATTCCCGGAGTATGAGATCTTTACACAGGCTCATAACCATCTTGCCCATCCCCGACTTTTCACAGATGTAAGCATGAAAGGGGAGGAGCCCTGCTCAAGGTCATATAATGAGCACTCCCTGTGGATTGCACCTGTGTCCCCCCTTCTCAGCTGTTATTCCCATTCTGCTGCTGCTTCTGTTTCTGTTTGGGGCTGCTCAGTAAGTCACTGAGTTTGGCCTAGAACTCATGATTTATCCCAGAGTCCTTCTGGCTTAGCCTTCTAAGTGCTATATGACAGGTTTGCACCCCCATCTGAATGCAGTCCAGCTTCCATTCTGCTTCTGTCCTAGGATTCTTGTTAGTCAGCTGAAAGTGAGGATGGCGGCAGCGTACTTTCAGATACACCAGGGACTAAATCCTCACAGAGCCACTTGCCTAAGTAGATGTTATGATGTAGCAGGCACCAGTTTACCCATGCTAAAACATGGACCCACTCTAGTCAGCTTGGCCCCACATTCGCAGCCATGAGGCTTTTCTTGACCATGTACTCACTCCCGCCACAAACCTGATTATTCGTTCCTTGCTATTTTGTGTCAAGAAGAGGTACCTGAATGATCAGAGTATATTTCCTTTGAATTTATTATATTAGGAGATGAATGATCTCAAAAGGAAAAAAAAATATGTAAGATTTCACTGAGCCCTGTATAAAGTCCAAGAAATGTTACGGACTCCTTTGAGAGCAGGCAAGGCTCAACCCACTCTCTGACAGCCTCATTGTCTGAGTGGATTCGACTCCCCAGGAAGGGCCACCCAGGGCCTTCCAACCTGCCGAAAAGGTCTCACAGGGGTTTCTAGGAGACAGCCTGCAGACCCAGCTTTCATGAGGTACAGGTGGAAAATGCCCAGGCGAGAATGTGAGAGGAACAGACTCATGAGAATTTGGGCAGCAAAAGGTCTTACTTTTTTATATTTTTTCTTTAATTAATTTATTTATTTAATCACTTTACAGCCTGATCAAAGCCCCCTCCCTCCTCTCCTCCCAGTCCCTTCCTCTTGCCCCACCCTTCCCATTCTCCCCCTCTCCTTCTTCTAAGAAAAGGGGAAGTCCCAAGGGGTACCAGCCTGCCCTGGCAGCAAAGCGGGACTAAGTGCATCCTCTTGCACTGAGGCCAGACAAGGCAGCCCAGCCTAGGGGAAAGGGGTCCAAAGGCAGGCCACAGAGCCAGAGACATTCCCTGCTCCCATTGTTAGGGGACCAGATCTCTCAAACAAGTCTATGCTTCCTGCTAGGTCCGTGCTTTGAACAAACCCCCAACTGCTTCCTAGTCCATTGTCTTCTTACCTCATTCTTGACAGGAATGCTTTTACTTTACCACCATATCTCCTTACAGTGCCTTAAAATCTAACTAGCTTGGTGGGGTTCCTAAATGTGCAAAAAAACAGCACCATCAAGCATGCCTGAGGACCAATCAGGGGGGCTGATGCTCTTGGCTGTCCTCTCAGACTTCCTGAGTCAGGAGCTTGGATCCAGCCGTCTGTGTGTCCACAGGCCTTCAGGCAGCCTTGTGCTCCTGACCTTCCAATGGCCGCTGCTCTAATGAGGCGCCTCGCCTGTGGATGGAAGCCTGTGCTCGTGATGTGCTCCCTAATGCTCAACCCTGAGCTTCTCACACCAGCGCTGGAAAGACCCTCTGGGTGAACTTGAAGCATGTGCCTTAACTGGAGGGCTTGCTTGTGGTGGGGCTGTGAGGCACCACACGGCTTTGTGTAACCTCAATTACATTACCTCAGAAACCGCCTATTCCCCATGGTGCGGTTTGGCAGAAAGTTACCCAAACCAGGAACCTAAACAAAGGGAGCACTCCTTGTTTGTGCTTGATTTTGACAGTTAGGGCACGTGAACAGTGATTTTTGGAAAACATGGACTTTTCTTTCTGGTGTAAACTGCTTCACTAAGATGGTTATTTAAAAAACAAAGCACTGTTTTCACAGTTGGATAGGAATGAGTGTTTGAAGGCTCAGCGGATTGCTGTGGTTTGTTTAAGGCCGTGGTTCATTTGAGGCCCCGGAGGAGTCCATGAGGCTGAGCACAGACTAGGAAACCCTTCCAGGGACAACCCAGAAAGCTGATGCTATCCTCATAGTGTTGACTGGTGTCACTTGGCCTCCTCTTCTGTCTGTTCTACCTGCCTTTGATGGCATCTGCCACCTGCCTGAGAAGACACCAGAAAGTGTCCTCCTCCCAGCATTAACCCTTGAAAGTGAGCTAGGAGTCTAAAAGACTCTCTTCCAGGGAGTCTTTGCAGTTAGGAGAGCACCCTTTGGAGCTTCTTAAGTGCTTTCTGATATCTGGATGGCCTTTACCTGACAGAAAGTAAAGCCCACGGTGCAGAAGGTAGAGAAGGAACTACCCAGGACCCCCAAACAGGGGTAGGGTCCATCATATTAGTATCATGAGTGACCCAGAACACCCACAGAGGTCATGGGAAAAACAGGCTTGTAGAGGGAGGCAGCAGGGAAGGTCACTTTCTTATTAAGCTGTTGAACATGTTATTCCAAATCAGTGGAGCTGAAAAGATGTATTTAAAGGACTACAGAATATCCCCTTTTTAAAGAGGAAAAATCTGACCTAAGGGATTAGAAGGGAGGCTGTGCTGAAGAATCAAGTATCTAAACACTCAGGCAGACCTGGAAAGCTAATTTTCTTGGCTCTCGGAGCCTCTGTGCTCTCTTCTCACACATTAGGAGACACATGGTCCTGGGGGCAGGTTCCTCAGCCTCTTGCTGTCCTTTTCTCCTCACTACACCCAGACCCTCCTGAGAAGGAACCCCACTGAGCTCCAGGGGTGAGTTGCCCAAGCAGCAACTGCTCAGGACAGAGCTCTCCTACGCCCTAAGGTAAGGTCCTGAAGTTGCCGCCCTAAGGTAAGGTCCTGAAGTTGCCGTGCTTGCCAGTGGGTCATCCTTGGCAGCCACAAGGAGGAGCTGAACCAGGAAGTGAGGGCCTTGGAGGACCAGCCGTTTACCAACCAGTCTGCCCTGTGGTTGTGCTAAAACGGCTCACAGCGTCCACACAATGCGGTGCATCCCCAAACCCAAGCTCAGCTTCTTGATGGTGCCCGGGGTGGGGGTGGGGGGGATGGATTTTCCCATGGGGAACAAATAGCTGATTCAATGGCTCAGAGGAATCCATGGCTCCCTCCGCTGGCCTCCCTGCTGTGAACACCCACCTGGTGTTCACCTCTTCATCTGAGCTGCCCTCTGCTGTGGCAAGCACAAAAGGCTCAGAGTCCAGGAACACTCAGGCGGCAGGGGCTGCTGAGGTGCATTCTATGGAGGATAGGCGCTGGCAGGTGGCAAATTCTTTATTGCTGGAATAAAGTATATTTATTTTAACTCTCATTTTAAAAGTTTATGTTCCCTGGATTCAAGATTCACAAGGTTTTTTTTCCCCCCAGTCTTTAACAATGCCCCTTCTTTGCTATTGTTCCCAAAGAGATGAGCTAGTGGTTCTCCTTCCTGCCTTTAGTACGTAATATGTCTTTTGTCCTCTGGCTGCTTTCAAGATTTTTCTCTTGCTGTCTAACTTTCAGTGTCTGAAACATGGTCCTCCTTAGCCTTTGCTGTGTTGGACCGTTGAGGATAGTGCTATAGAAATTGAAAGATATGAGGGTGAGAACCATTTTGCTCTGAACTTTCCAATTTTGATGGCTCCCTTCTAAATCAGGATCATACAGATATAAGCTCGAGACCATAACTTGCAGTTACCCACCTCACCTAGTGTTGTAACATCACCGGCTTGTCATCTTGCCCCAGAAGATGCCATAAGCAGTGACAGCTCTGGTCCCACACACTGTTCCCTCACTCCCACACAAACTGCCATTCACCCCTACATTCTGCTCAAATGTCCCAAGTCATTGAGTTCTCCGGGAGACTTAGTCACTCCCTGCTCTTGCCCAAAGCACTGTGCACACTGTTGAGTAGCCTGTGTGCATGCCTCTCCCGGGATCGACCCAATAGGCCCTTGAATTAAGTACACGTCTCATTTTGTGTCCATTTTCCTGGCATTTAGCACAGTATCTGACCCATAAAATATGCTCAGGAAATGTTGGTTGACTAATGAACATTTAGTATCCCCTATCCTGCCCCTTCCACAGCCCTGCAGTCTGGAGCCCCTTTTCCTCTCACGCAGTGGTTTTCAGGCTTTGCACCCAGTACTGGCTGGTGTTAACTTATTCAGCCCTCAAAATAACGTAATAGGCACCATCATTTGGCAGATGGGGACATTGAGGCGCAATAGTCACCCAGGTAGTCTATGGGAGAGTTGGGCTTCTAAGTACAACAGAGGCTAGCTTCAGAAGACACTCTGCCCCACTGCAGAGTCCCTGCCCCACTGCAGAGGACAGAGTCAATATCTGTCTCACTGCAGAGGACACAACTCAGTCCCCACCCCCCTGCTGAGGTCACACCTCAATCCCGCCCCACTGCAGAGGACACACCTCAGTTCCTGCCCCACTGCAGAGAACACGTATTCAGCTGACTGCACTCCAGAGCCCACCATCCTAACTACCCTATCATTGGCCTCCTTATCCTGTCAGGGCCTTTCATAAAGTTCATTTGCAGAGTGGACCCTGTGTGACCTCATCAGCACAGTATCAGTGTACATGGGACGTCTCTGCTCAGGAAATGACAGGCTGCTTCTGCGGGTCCTTTGCCAACATGTCATCCTAAGTGCTCATAGCGGGCTGTTAGCCAATTCATTTGTGTTAGTTCCGCATTCTCTAATTTAAGTTTATGTGGTTGCGTTTTTGTTTCTTGTTGATGTTTGGTTTTGGTTTTGGTTTTTATACTGGAGCGCAAGTTATCCTCCACCTTTGTTCCTGGGAGTTTATCTTTTTGGCTCAGACAAATATTCCAACAGGAAGAGCTCTTTTTGGATCTTTGTTCTGTCATACAATCTTGCCCTTTACAGCTTCATAATATATTTAAACCTGCCTTCTAGGACTTCACCTATATCACTTATTAAAATATGCATAAAGAGATTAGGCCAAAGGCCCAGCTCCATGGCCACTAGGCACCTCTGACCGGTAGGTTGCCCAGCCAGTTACCCATCTGCATAATTACATAGTCATTTAACCCACATTTTAAAAAATCATCCAAAAGGTGTTGTAGGAGATGGAGCTAAATGCCTTCCTGAGACTCCCGGGCACTGTTCTTGCATTCCACCTCAGTACAGTTGAAGCTCATCCTGAAGTAAAATAAAGCTGCGTGGCCATCTGCAACACCTCAGCCCTAGACACACAGAGCACAGGTATCGGCAGACATTACCACTTTGAGAAAATCTGATACGTGAAAGTGAAAATCTAAACATTACAGAAACATGTTTAGTCCCACGATAGCATGCTAAACAACTGTTTTCAATGTTGCTTACAGAGTTTACAATAACAGAAAAAAAGGTTTATATAATAATGCGCTTAAAAGACAACGTAGTGGGGGCTGGAGAGATGGCTCAGGGATTAGGAGCACTGAGTTCAACTCCCTTCTTCCTACGGTCCTGAGTTCAACTCCCAGCAACCACATGGTGGCTCAAAACCATCTATAATGAGAACTGGTGCCCTTTTCTGGGGTGCAGGCATTGTATACATAATAAATAAATCATTTAAAAAGAGAAAAAGACAACATAGTGGCCAGCAAGATGGCTCAGTAGGTAAAAGCACTTCCCACAAGTTGGCCCAGACTTGGATCCCTGAAGCCCCGGAAAAAGTAGAAGGAGAGGACCCATTCCACAAAGTTATCTTCTGACCTCTACGTGAGTGCCACGCTGTGCGCGCCGCATGCACACACACCAATCATTTTAAAGCACATTGCACAGAAACCTATAGGGGCTCTGAGGGAAGCAGCTGAAAAAAAATGAGGAAGATATACACATTAAAAATAGGCCACAGGAGCTGGGGAGGTGGCTCAGTGGTTAAGAGCACTGGCTGCTCTTCCAGAGGAAGACTTTGGTTCCCAATACCATGCTGGGAAATCTTGCTCTACGCCCCGCCACCTGTATGTACATGACATACACTCAGGCACAAACAAACAAACTAAAATAATTTTTTAAATAGACTACAAATAGAAACTACAACTTGTTGATGACAGAAAATTGATGGCTTTTTAAATTTTCATAATGCTTTTAAAGTTCCCCAAAACATAGGATGTGGATAGGCATGGTTCCATGAGAATGAGTTTTTCTAGTGAGAGTTCAAGAAATCTGGCACAAAAGGAAGTTCGCTAAAACTGTGTTCATTATGAAAAGAATGTTAAATCTGACTCCTTCAGCTTCCGAGGGAGAATAGCCATGTGTACCTGCCTCTGGCCCAGGAGTCTGGGAAAATGACCCCCAGCCGTGTCCTACAGGGAGCTGTTTGCTGGCTCCTGTGTGTAGCCTTGCCTCCTCACCCACCCAGAGAGGCAGCCCTGCTTTGGCCCCTGAGGGAGCAGGATGCACTGGCCCCCATGCCCTGGAAATAACAGATTCCTCTTGCTGGGCTGAGGGAGACGCCGAGGGACCTGTGAACACTGGCTGCTCATCAACCATGATTCTTAGCGGGGCCTCAGATACCAGACTTTCTGCCGCTAATGGTACATTGCGAGGTGGACTGATGCCCCGTTTCTCTTCTAAGGTACAGAGGCATGAAGAAGAGAGTGAGTGAGAAGACCTTTGGGTGAACTTGTTACAGACGGTTGGTGAGAAGGTGCTGGGTTTATGGGGTCGCCTGCATAGGGAACACCTTGAAAGAAGGCCTTAAATGTCAACACTTTCAAAGTTTGGCTAAAGGCCAATTCTCCTTGTGCCAAAATCCTTTGTAATGGGTAGGCTTTGGACCAACTGATGAGAATAGAAACCGCAGTGACCAGTCAGAGTAGGTAGTGGCTGCGTCCTCCGTCACACTGCTTTCTCAACTTCGTTCTCCCCACATGAAACTTACTTAGACGCAGGCCTCGGGAACATAGATTCCCACAGAGGGACCCAGCAGTCCCTAACTCCAGCACACAGAAGGCCACGTGCTAGGGTCTTCCTTTCAGTAAGACTGTGCTTTTATTCGTCTTTATGTTCTTTGTAAAACGTGCTATACAATTCTCCATTAAAGGCGTGTAATTGAATGGCTTTTAGAATCATTCATCTGTGCATCCATTGCCACACTTTATTTGAGAACATTTCATTGCCCCCCAAAATAACAGTGCTACCCCCACTTGCTACCTCTCTCCTTAAGTTCCCACCACCACGTACTCTAAGCAGCCACCTGTCTACTTCCGTGCCCATACATTTGACCTTGACGGATATTTCATGGAGGCGTGTAACTATGAGCCTTTATCTTTGGAGTCTGACTTCTTGAATTCAGCATAGCAGATTTATTCAGGGTCGAGGCAGATATAAGACCTTCATTTCACTTTACTATCTAATCTATATCCTCGCTGTCTCATAGTCCATCCATTGACGGACATCTGGGTTCTTCTGTGGGGGCTATCGTGTGGAATGCCACCGTGGACACTCATGGACAAGTTCCTCTATGGACATGTTTTGTGGAATGGCGTTATTAGGCCGTATGTTTCTGTCTGAAGCACGGAAATATCAGACTCCATTGCAACATTTTATCCCATAGGCAAGGTGCGAGGGTTTGTTCTCTCCATGACCCCTGATACTTTGTTTCTCCCTGGTCCTCCAGTGGTGATGCTTTGGGTTTCATTGTGATTTTGACTTGATTTCATCCCTGGCAAGTGTTGCAGAGCCTCTGTTGGTATGCATCCGTTCACGTGCATTTCAGCCTTTTACATGTCTTTGTATTTTGAGATCTTTGCCTATTTTAATTGGGTTATGTTATTATTATACTGTTATTAGTTTTGAACTTGGAGGGTCATGAATCCTGAATGTAAGACTCTCTCACCAGATGAATTCTAGAATCTCCTTGATCTGAGGTCTGTGGCTTTTGCTTTACTCTCTTGATACTGTCTTTAAGAGTACATTTTTTAAAGCTTGAGGTCTTGCTCGGTGAGAAAGCACCCTGGCCCAGCCTGCTAGGTGCCCTGGGATTTGCCTTCAGCAATTCGAGAAAAAGGAAAGAAAATGTGTTTTCATTTCGTCAGTATTTATTTTACTTGTTTTCTTTTGTTACTTTGGTCCGTGGTGTCTTAACCAGGAAACCATTGACGGCTCCCTGTGTTTCCCACTCTCAGACTATGTTTAGGGAAGTTGTCTGGTTTAAACTGTGGCTAAAGCCACATCTTAGGTGTGGTTCCAGACAGTGACCCTCAGCTTCAAGATCAGTATGACACACTGCTGTCTCTGTGACAAGTATCTGAAGCCTCCAGTGAGGCCTGCCAGAGACCCAGCAGGATTCTAACAAGAG
Organism: Psammomys obesus; assembly: GCF_907164565.1. Taxonomy (NCBI): domain Eukaryota; kingdom Metazoa; phylum Chordata; class Mammalia; order Rodentia; family Muridae; genus Psammomys; species Psammomys obesus. The sequence goes on along the minus strand of NW_026596040.1, from coordinate 34,565,353 downwards.
GGTGGTGTCCACAAACACCAAAACGCTTGTCAACGGGGACTCTTGACTAACTTTTGCTTCCCAGGTTTAAAAGCCAGGTTTAAAAAAACAAAAAACAAAAACAAAAACAAACAAACAAAAAAACAACTCTGAACTAGGCCATGTACACACAGAGATCTCTAGAAAAGGAAATGGGTGGAGAGAAGAGAAGGAGGTGGAGAGAGATGTTATCACAGCGGCCATCTTGTACAGCTCCTGACCCTCCAAAAGGTAACTTGCCTGAGGTGATGGCAGAATCTTGGTTGCCTTTGTGGAAAAAAGGCAACAGGCAGCAAAATTAGAACAAGTTTCTTCAGGAATTCTATTGGATTTTTTAACTTCAAATTGGTTTCTAGTCTGAACATTCGTAGTCCAAGCTGCCAAATGTAATTTAAGGTTCCCTGTTCCTACCTGTGAGTTTGCACCATAATAAACCAAAATTCAGAAAGTCCTGCAAGTGAAGGAAGTCATTCAGTCATAGAAAATTAAATTCTGTTCCCTAGGTGTTATGTACCAAGGCCGGAAATTGAATGAGGACATTTGAGAGATATTTCTAGCAACAGGGTTTGAGACAAAGTCTTTCTGCTTAACCCTCGTGTGGCCAGACCATCACGCTGCTCCCTAAACGACCACCAAACCTTTGGCCACCACATGTTCTTTGCAGCATTAGGCTTTTGAACAATTGCTGTTCTCAGATGTGGCTCCTGGCTTAAACACATTCGGTCTGTCTGCTTTGAACTTAACCACATTGCTAAGTTCAGGGTGTTTGCTCCTGTTACAGAGCCAGTGCTGCCTTTGCAAACAGGCTTCCACCTGTGCCCTCTAAACTCGTGCGTTTCAAGGTCTGTAAGGTTTCACTCCATCCAGCTTGGGCCATGTTGGCTCATCTGCTCTGCAAAGTGGGACTTTCCTAAAGTCCCTGTGTGACATTTGCCCATATTGGGTACCCAGGACCCTTGGATAGCTGGAAGAGATGGGGGCAGAGCTCATTGGAGGCGGCAGATTCTGGGCTGTGGGACTAAGGAACAAGACCCAGTGGAGGTGAGATCTTACGTGTGTCCAGGTACTGTGCAGATGGAGACAGCTTTCCTGAAGTACATGTTCTCCAGAAGGGGCATGTGAGAGGGACACATTTAGCCTAAAGGATTTCTCTGAGCAATCTCGATTCATTTCCATTATCCTCACGTGACGGTTTTCAACAGCCCCTTGGCCCCTGCTTCCTCAAGACAGCAGTTATGCATAGCCAGGACTAGTTTTAGACTAGTTTTGTGGAGATGGAGTCTTCTTTGTAATCTCCCAATATCCCCCCATTAGTGCCTGCATCCATGCTTTGCTCTCCCCTCTCTCATTTCCCACCCTCTACCCCCTACACACCTACTCCTCAAACCTCTAGCCTTTAAAAAATTGGCTACCGTCAGCCATTTACACTGATTTCCACCATAATTTTACTTTTGATATGAAAGGGAAAGTTTTAGCCCATGAAGAACCCTCAGGTGTTGGCCAGCTGGCGGGGTGGGGGGGGGGTAATAATTTTCGAGAAGCTTCTTGTTGTTGCTATGGGCTTGTCTTTCTGTAACCTAGATCTTGGGCATCTCGCCTGGAGGGCTGCACAAATCCCTTGCGGGCCCCCTGCTCCGTGGCGGGGAGCCTGCCCTTGGCCTGGTGATATTATGGGATCTACAGGATGGGCCTCTTTACACAAGGGGAGACTTGTCTTGGGTCTTGCTGGGGAGAACCCTGAACTTCCCCCTCTGTGATGAAGCAGCCCTAGTTAACACACACACAACTTTTATCACACTTTATTATTATCCATTTGTCAAATCTGGGAATGGGGACCACAGGTACACTCTGAGCAGAGGAAAATGGCAGCTGATTGTCTGGCAGTAAGAAGACAGAATAGAGAAGCCGACGCTACATCGCCAGGCCCAGCTCCAGGCTTTTAGGCAGAGATCCCAAGAGCTGTGCTGAGCCCTAGATTGTAGTCAGTGCTCCAAATCTTGCCCCTCCAGAAGGTAGCAAGTTATGCTCAGTGTATTTAAAGAAGCTGGTAGAAATGCAGCAGACTTTGGCCATAGCTCCCAGTATGCGTAAGCTTCCCTCACCCTTCATTTCCTTTGGTTCCAGTGACAATCCAGTAGTATAGGAAGGGCCTGTGTTATTGGACCCATTTTATAGATGAGAAAACTGAAGCCTCAAGGTGGCTGAGACTTTTTCCAGGTTTGGAGAACTGAAGAGTGGTGATCTGAGCTTGACTCCAGGACTTCTGTCTTGAAATACAAAGCTCTTCCTTCCAGACATTTCCAAGCATAGAACTTGGCAGGCTGGGTCTGCCTGGGGGCTGTGAGGGTTACAGCAGGGTCACGGCTTACTGCCTCTGAGCATCGTGTGTTTAGTGTGCAGGGTTCAGGTTCCCTGAGGACCCCCTCAGGGAACACCAGCCAGGTGTTAAGCTTCCATTTACTTCACCACCCACCTCATGTACCCAGCATCCTCAGGCCACCCAGGGCCCCTTGGCACCCTTGGTGACCCTCTCTCATGAGCCAAACATGTCCCTCTAGATCTCATTTTACAAGACCCTCCCCCAGAGGGGTTCTGGGCCCTCGGTGTGCCACTGAGAGCGCTCTGATGCAGCTCCAGGTGGCACTCTAACAGAGCCAGCTTTCACGCTGTGTCTTCTCCATCTAGCACAGCCACACACTAAGCTCTTCATGGTAGGCTTAGACCCGAAGCTCACCAACTGATGCTTACTGCATGAGTGACAGGCATCATTCTGTGCTCAACAGTGGCCTCTTGCACAGCCAAACTGTCACTCCAAACATAGTCATCCTGCTGTGCCGAGGGGTGCCATCTCCATGGATTCAGTCAATGTTGATCAAAAACTTTCCAAAATATTGGCTTATATACTTTATTCCCATTATTAGTCCCCCAAATAATACATTATAACAACAATGTATATGGTGCCTGCATCATAGTAGGTATTACAAGTTATCTAAGGATGATTTAAAGCCTATGGGGGTGTCATGGGCGAATAAGTATTATGCCATTTTATAGAAGAGACTGAGAACCTGCACATTTGAGTATATATAAGGGGTCCTTCAACCAAACCTCCACCATAATTACCGAGGGAAGAATAGAATATAGTCTTTTTGGGTTTTTGTTCTTTGTTGTTTTGTTTGTTCTGAGACAGGGTCTCAATCATGTAGCTCTGGCTGTCCTACTTGCCATGTAGACTAGGCTGGCTTCAAACTCCCAGAGACCTGCCTACCTGTGTTTGCCGAGTGCTGAGATTAAAGGCGTACATCACCATGCCCAGCAGAATATATTCTTAATGTGGAAATATCAGGCCACAAGCCGAGTCACTTGGATAAGGAAGCCTTGGATGATACCATGCAGGTGGCCACTAATTCATCTGGGAAGATCTGGCCCTACCCGTTCTTGCTATGTTTCTGCCCTGCTCCACCCTCATCAGGATAGAGAATTCCAGCTGCCCTGACTTGGAATCCCAACACCGGTCACAGGGTGTGCTTGGAAAGATGGAAGTGGAAAGTGAAACAGAGCCTGCAGGCTTTCGAGAACAACTAAGGGTAGCCCTTGCCCCAAACAGAGGAGAGAACGTCCTGACCCACAGGCAAGGACTCAGCTGGTGTGCCATCTCGGCACAGCCTGGAATCAGGGGCAGACAAAGCCCTTGCTAAACAGAGCTTGTATACATGGATAGTTGTCGAATGTATTTAGTGAGGGTAATTCCATGCAGGGACAGGTGGTGACAGCAGTGACCACTCATGCGACCCATGGACCTATGGACCTATGGATCCAGAAACTGCTGCAGCAGAACCCACAGAGGAGAGGCACGGTTCCCAAACCCTGAACAGGAAAAGCAGTGGGGCCTGAATGGAGCAGGATGGCAGGATGGCTCAGAAGCTTGGTTCAGGCTGGGGGGAAGCTGTTAGACATGCAAATTTTCCCACATGACATCCAGTGGGTTCAAAGCTGTGGGGCAGGCCCAGCCTATGAGTTTCAGGTGACTGACTAAAGGAGTGAGAATTGCTGATGTGAGCATTCACTGTTCAGAACGGAACCTGGACTTACTTGCTGCCACCATTGTGTCTTTCTGAAGCCTCACTTAGTCCATATGTAAACAGCAAGCATATGGGTGCTTGAGCTGCCAGGGAGGCCGGCACAGGACATGGGACAGGGAAAGTGTCTGTCTGGAGTCTCATTCAGCGCTGCACCAGTGGTCCTAGCAAGTGAAGGGAGCTGTGCTCATTCATAGATGGTCTCATTGCCTAAATAAAACATGAACCTACAGGCAAATTAACCGCTTAAAAAGTAAAGACGTTGTGGGTTTCAATAAGTGATCCAGTATTAGTATTTTTCCAGGGATGGATAAAGACATCAGTGGTCAGACACCTGATTCACACATTCATCTGTACAAAAATAACGGAGCTGAACAGTAAATGCAGGCCACACAGCCAGATCCCCTTGCTTGTACAATCAATACCATTATCGGTAATTTTTTTCTTTTTTATTATATTTTTACTATTTAAAATTTTTTATCATATTCTTTCCCTCCCCCAAGTCCTTCCTGATCCTCTCCCCATCCCTACAACCCCAACTTTTAAGTTCTTTCTCAAAAGCCAACAAAAGCCCAGAACAACAACAAAACTCCCCAACCAAGAAAAAAAATTAAAACCACACACACACAAAACCAACAAACAAACAACAACAACAAAAAAAACCCCCAGCAAACTAACCAAATAAAAGCACACAAAAGTACTGTGGAGTCCATTGTATGCTGTTCAACTTCTCCTAAATATGAGACCTGTCTTGAAGTGGTTGATATACCCAGTGTCACTCTGTTGGAGAAAACTGATTTTCTCTCTCCCAGAAGGTATGTGTGACAGTTCAGTAAAAATTTAGTGTTTAGTTAAACAGAAAGTGGTGTTTCAACATAATAATAAAAACTGGGTTTTGTTTTTGTTTTTGCTTTTGTTTTTTTTTTTTTTTAGAAAAAATAAAGACTCTGGTAGTGTTGCTAAATATAACAGCAATATACAAAAGTCAACTTTATCTTGCATGCTTTCTCAAGAACAATGTAGCTTAAATACTCTGCCATTTAAGTTTAAAATAGCAAGCAAATAGTATTTGTCACTTTGGGTACTGCGATCCTGACCCAGAGTCAGAGCAGATGTCCTGGGACAGGAGCAGGGTTGCATTTCCTAGCTGCATTTCCCATCTTCCCCTTGGGTTTAACAGTTTGCTTCTCTGGTTTACAGAACTTAGGAAAGTCCTACACTTAGATTACAAAATGACTTGGAGAGATACAAACTAGGACCAGATGAAAGGAGAGGTTGCAAGTGCAAAGTGTCTTTGTTCCAATGCATCTCTGGCCACATTGACATGTGTCACTCGGGTGACCTTCAGCATCCAGAGGATTTCAGTTGGTTTGGTTTCAGGAAAGAAGGTCTGTCACCTAAGTATGAATGGCCTAATCATGCCCACCTAAACACTGTCCAACTCCATTCTGCTCTGACATGGCCCAGGAGCTGCCTCATTAGTGTTAACTAAGATTACGGTTGGGGCTGCCAAACTCATTGACAGCGCTGTGTGGGTCACATGATGCAGAGATCACCAGTCCTCTGCAGAACCACCAGTGGAGGAGTGATCGAGCCTTACGACCTCCTGTGACCCTCTCCTCTTAGCTCCACCCCCTCCCTTAAATGACCAGCACTGGTACATGCCTTTGACTCTCCATCTCTGGCTCCTTCCATGGAGCCAAATCCTTGCTGATGCATTGCCCAGGTAGAGAGTGAAATGCTTGCCTCTTCTTCCAGGGGGGAGGAGGGGAGCATGTGATTTTCTCAGTGTTCCTCTGAATGTGATGTCGGGATTTAGGTTCTTGTTAAAGGAATCTAAGGGGGCCAAGGAGGAAGGAGAGGAAACCAGAAAGAATGTTCTAGTGATCAAAATCTCATGCTAGCTTCTCCGAAGTTGATTACCCCATCACAATCTCTCTTCTGAGGAAACCCCCTCCACGGTGGCCAGATCTCTAGATGATCCGACTCTACATGGAAGCCCATGACTTCAAAGAAGGTTCTAGCATATCTCTGCATCCTTCGATGGCTTAGAGATTGTAACAAAAGCTTCCCTACCCTCTTTGGTCACTCTGCTCCTCCTGCCTTTTCACTCACCCCGGAGTTCACGAAAGTTATCTCTCTCCACAGTTACTAGCGACACTTAACCAATCAAGTTATTCCACAAACTCTGTGACACACTCAGTCAACTCCCTGAGGTCATTACACAGAGAGACAAGGCTAGCCCGGGGACTCAGATCGTGGGACTACAAGGAGAACATAACCAACAAATGGACGACGGGATGTCAACAGTATATCACACACTAACTAAAAATGCTCCCAAATCTTAGAATTCATACAAAAGGTTACTTATTATTCACCCGATGTCCTATAACAATCCTCCAAATTGTATAAGATACTATAACAGCTAGTTTGGAGTGTGAGAAATGTCTCAAATAACCAAACTGAAGTATCACCCACGCTGGAGGAAGAGACCATATTATCTTTTCAATTATCTTCCAAACACTGAGTTATCTTTAAGTTCTCTCTGTGGAAAATCGTATTGCAAAATTCTTGTAGAAAAGATAATTAAAAATTATGCAGTACACATTTGCTACCTCTGGTTTGCCAAGCGGCTAATTAGTGGAAATGTGATTTTTATGAATTCTGTGATGTTTGCAGTATCTGCCAACTTTCTCTGTAATTTGTAATTTGTTGCCATTACTTTTTGGATTCAAAAATAAACATTCACTTTCATACCTAATTTTATGTTCATAATTTGGTATCTTTAAAAAAATCCCCAAATCTGATTCCATCCTGGTCCTTGGCCCTTCTTTGGTGACGGCTCTCTCTGTCCGGCCTGACCAGTGTTGACTGTTCCCTGGGTTAATAGTGCTCTTTGAGATTGAACTAATGTGCTCTCCGCCCAGACTGGGACTGTAAGCTCTCTGAAGACATACCGCTGCCTCAGAACACCACTGACAGGCCCCGTGACAGGAAACCATGAGTCACTTAGCAGAGCACTGCAAGCACCATCATAATTTCCCAGAAGGGTGGCCCAGGGAAGCTTCCCAGCTTGTGGGCACTTAACAGCCAGCACGCCTGGCCTGAAGCTTCCCTAGGAAGCCAGTGGCTCTGCCAAGAGCCTGTGCTTTCTCATCGATAAAATTCCAACACACGCTCTGTTCACCAATTAAGACCCTTCTCACAGCCAAGGTCAGACAAGGTTACCAAGCCAAAACTTGAGCTTGGACCCTGACAGAAGCCTCACTGAAGAGAAGGGTTACTATCAGACCTTTGTGTGACCCATCTCTCCATCCCTGCATGCCTTCGCTCCTTCCCTGTCTGTGGATGGAGGTTAAGCTCCACTCCCTTAGTCACCTGCATTCCCCGCTCTTTGCCTACACTCTCTCAACACCCATATCATTCTCTGCTTCCCTTCTAGAACCCCTGTGGTGTATGCGAGTAGCCAGTGCTTCTAATGGCTTTGTAATGTCAGCTGTCAGCCCCTTCTGTGTGCTACCCCAAGCACAGAGCAAGCAGGTACTTAGCCCCTGCAGGCAGGAGTTCTCAGGAGAAGCCAGGGAGGCAGTGGGGGTCTTAGTCTGTGTAGAGATGCATTCATAGGGCTGTGTGCTACCAATAGTAATCTGAGAGACAGTCAGTGTGGCTCCTGAAAGAAGGCAGCATTCATGAGACCATAACCTACATTTCCCACAGTCTGGCCTGAAAACTTTATTAATGCATCCATTGCTTCTCACCTATCCCAAGGATGCTTCGTCACGTAACTTTATCTCCTCTGCTGCCTGTATCTGTTACAGTTCAAATATTAAATGCCCCCCCCCAGCAGGTTCCCGCATTGCAAGCTTGGCTTCTGACTGGTGGCACTGGGTGCCAGAGCCTAGCTGGAAGGAAGAGGGTCACATAAAGGCTAGCTCAGGAAGGATCCCTGGCCTCTTCTCGGTCTTTCTGCTTCCTGGCTCCCCTAAAGTGAGCAACTTCAGTCTGCCTCATGATCTAGGCAGACTTGAACTGGAACTCTGAAACTGTGACCACAAATAAAACTTTCTTCCTTTTCTTTCAGTAAAGAATCTTCAGGATGTGAACTCATATAAAGAAACACTTCCTTAACACAGAACAATAACCTATAGATGAGATCCCTATAGCAGGACAGCCAGATAACCAAGATCAGGGTGAGCAGGCTTCTACCCTGCTTAGCAAGCGGCTGCTTCCTGCTGACAGAGCATGGGTCCTGTTCAGGCTTCTCCCTGCAAAAGAGACTCTTCCTCCCTTGAACCTCATCCCTCCCATGAAAGCCCATGACATAGGGACTGCCATCATTGGTACAGCAGGTAACATAGCCCAGAAGTGCCACCGAGCTCCCTTACTCTTTTAGAGACCTCCACTCAGCTGAGTCCAGGCCCTTGGCTTCGTTGGAGGAAAGAATTTTAAGCTAAGCCAGTTTGGTACAGAGTTGGGATTTATTAAAAGACATTTCTAATCCAGATCTTAAGCGCAGGGTTTAATGGCAAGGTGCTGAGGGAGAGGGGCACTCCTGGGAGCCTGGCTGCAGGCTTCACAGAGGGAAGCTTAAGTGTCCGAGTAGTCACCATATATAAGATTGTGTGAGCTTTTGGGACTTTGTTGCTTAATGGTTGCCAAGGAACCCTCCCCTCCTCTCTCCTTTGCCCCCTTTTCAATGATTGAAGTTATAAGGTGCTTACAGAAGTGCTGTGAGTGTGATCATGATCTTAGAAGGTCAAATCAGAGGTCACTGGGATTACACAAGGTACTCAGGACATACGTGTCCTTCTGCTGTAAGTGTGGTTTCTAGCGAGAAGCAGAAATTGCAGCCAGAAAGTGAGAAAGGCCTTAGGCAAATGTTCATTGCATTGAATTTTTTTAATTCTCTGCTGGTAAGACTTCAACCAGACTCTGGGTGAGAGGTTCTTTTTCATATCCATGCTCACATAATTTCCCCATTCTGCTTGCTTCAGGGACCTCTGACAACTTCAGGCAAATCTCTGGGGCTCATAGCAGGTCCCCTTTATTCTCTTGATATAAGCAAGCTCCCAGAGGGCTCTAGGATTTGCCCTGCTCTCCAGAGATAAGTGACAGAAGCAAGAACAGACATGTCTCCCCATACCTGGTGCACTGGCTCCATCAGTTAGCTCAGTGGGATAACCCTCAAGTCCCAGAGTTTTCCATGGAGAATAAGGTTCAGGTAAATTCGCTTTGTTCTTTCTGAGTTCATAGCTGAGTTGCTGCTATGAATTACCACCCTAGAGGGTAGAGGGGGACCTGGGGTATGGTAGACAAGCCAGGGACAGATATTACAAGAGCAGACAAGGAGACTGGGTTTAGGGTGGCATGTTTGTTGTTGTTGGTGGTGATGGTAATAAGGTAGGGTGTGTGTGTGGGTGTGTGTGTGTAGGCATTATGTGTCTTCCTCTGTTGCATTGGACCTCTCTCTCTCTCTCTCTCTCTCTCTCTCTCTCTCTCTTCCTTTCTTGAGGCAGGAACTCTGACTGAACCTGGAGCTCACTGATTAGCTACACTGGCTGGCCAGCAAGCTCTGGGAATCATTCTGTTTCTGCCCTGACCCCAGCACTATGGTTACAGACAGTGAGACTTGTGTCGCTACTGTGACTTTGACCCATGGCCTCCCCTACCTCTCCTGCAGAGTAAGGGCAACACTGAGGAATGGATGAAAGGGAACAGGAGGAGCTGAGAGTGGTACCCAGCACGAAATCAGCACCTGCCAGACTGTCATCACTGTTACTCAAGAGTACTCACGTGCTTTAGGATTAATGTTTTCTGACTTTCTGAGTTGGGGAAGGGGCATGGTGTCTGGTAAAGCCCAGGATCTCACAGCACAGTTGGCTGAAGACAAGCTCAGCAGCCCAGCAGTCTCACCTAGCACACCATAGTACCAGCACACCGCTGTGCCACATCCCAATGAAATGGGAATCTACAGCAATACCCTACACAGCCTACATTTCAGGGTCTGGACTTGAACAGAGACTGCCTGTGTTTTTGACTTCTGAACAGCTAACTCCCCTTTAACTGGTGATCAATTCCTGGCATTCCCTTTGGTCTGGGCATATCATTAAGCAAGAATTTCAAACAGGCAATCTTGGGCATAGCTATCGTTCCTTTGGCTTACCATTTATATCCCATTCATTCAAGGAAGGTTAAGTAAGCATGGACACTGTGTAGGCTGCACTGGAGAGGCAGAGTTAAAACAGGAAATGTCTACCTTCCCCTACAGTAGAACTGACAACCAAAGAACCGTGGAACTGAGCAGTGGAACACCAAGGTCTATCAACCGTCAGCAAGGTCAGATAAAGGAATCTACAGTAATTTTCACAGATATAAGTGAAAAAAGTGAGGACTGATAGGTAAATAGATGATAGGTACAGAGATGACGATGATACAGATCACACTTATGTAACCTATACTAGCTTTATCCTCCTGCCTCAGCCTCCTGAAAGGTAGAGATCCTCAGGAAGTGAGCTCTGGCTGCTGCTGCTGCTGTTGCTGTCACATCCTTTGTGCAGGGCAGGGGCTCAATGTCACTTCCCTCCTCCCTCCTGAGATGTTCCCAGACACTAAGCACTGCCTGTAAATGGAGGCCTGAGAGGAAGACTTGCAGTTGGGAGGGGAAGAGGAAGCTTGCTGCCTTCTTTGGGTGAGGGGAAGACAGAGAGGCGAGACCTGCTGCTCGGAGGTCAGGTGATCTGGTGTTCTCCCATGCAATTCCAGGATAAACTGATCTCTTGTCCAGCTACTGTCCTGGACCACTCACCCATCTCCTTATGCTGTTTTGTTTTGTTTTTCCATCCCCACACTTATCTCTATGGACATACACATACATTTGTCTGCTCAGCTGTCTTTCCTACTAAAATGCATACTCCTATTACAGAGACTCTGTGTTCCCTGGTGGCCTCATGTCTCCATTCTACAAATTATTGCTGAATTTGACCTTGGCCATATCATTCAGCTCCCTTGACTCTCTTGGGTCATTTTGATAATTAAATGCACTAATAAGAAAGCGACCCTGGGCACCGTGCCTGGCAAACCCGAAGTTCTCAATCAATCCTATCGTTTGATGAATTATTTTCTAGTTATCTTCCCAGGATCAGCTGTGTGCAGAGAGCCTCTGTAGCTGCTTGGGGACTTGTTTCATCCTGAGTGGAGCTGAAAATAGAAAGCTGCACTAATTAGGACTATGAACTTGCTGCTTACCTTCCCAAAGCCAGTGAACTCCAAATCTCTAAGCGAGACCCCGCTTCTCAAATATAACTAACTGCATGTTGGAGTCCATGGGGGACTCTTAACCATTATTGATGCTTCGCTCTCACCCCAGAAGTTCTGATGTCACTGATGTGGCAGGTGGCTTGAACATCAGGATTTCTTTTTTCTTTAACTCCCCAGGTGCTTCCAACCTATTGCGGGTTTAGAGCCGCTGCTCCATGGATTTCCCCTCGAAAGTCAGTGAGACAAATGTCTATTTATGGCCTGGCAGTTACTGCACCTTCCTAAAGAGAGACATTTTTCTGGAAAACTGGCTCATTAAAAATCCATCGCCGTGGTCTGGCAGGGCTCCTCTGTTAAGAGAGGCCTATTGAAGAGGGCTCAGCTGGTGGGTGTGTGAGCCAGCGTGATGTAAAGTCGCAGGCCAGCCTGGGCAACATTGCAAGACCTGCCTCAAGAAAGAAAAAAGGGAAGGGCAAGGCACAAGAGCTGTTGACCAATGTTAAGTCACAGGATGCAAACAGAGAAAACCTGGAAAACTCCAGCAGCACAAGGAAGTGGGGAAACTGAGGCTAGAAAATCCAAACTAAACTTTCGAACACCCCCCCCCCCCCGCTCATGAGTCTAAATGTCCCAGCATTGGCTTCACAGGGTGGCAAGACTAGAGATGCTTATTCTAATATAACAAACAAACAAAACACTTGGTCCTGCCTTTGAACTGGTATAGGATTCAGAATTCTTCATTTGGGTGGTATGAAGAAGAGGCCCAGAGCTGTTATCTGTGTCAGTAAACTCTAGTTGAATTCAAAGGCAACCACATTACCATAAAGTGCTTTCGAGAAAGCAGCCCAACCCAGAGCCCCCATTGTCATTCCTTTAAGAGCCTGGGGAAGCACACACAGAGGGGCCTATCCTGTGTGGCTCCACTTAATAGAAGGACCCCGGGGGAGTCAGCTCAGGGATGGGAAGAGCAAAGGGGGCCACTGGTAGAGATGGAGGATGCTGGTCTGACAACTTTGTGAATGTTGTGATGCCGCCAAAATGCACACCTAAAAATGGTTGAGATGGTGTATAACCTACCACAACTAAAAACTGTCTTTTAAAATGTTATTCTGTCGCCCAGGTCCACGGACACATATGTATAATGCCAGCATGTGTGCCAACACATGTGTACAACCCCAGCACTTGGGAGGCTCAAGGCCACAGACCTTGTCTCCAAAGGAAGTGGGGGGAGGGGAGATCACTTGCCAGCTAAGAGCAGGTGAGAAGAATCCTCATTCTCAAATACGACTGCACATTGGAATCCACTGGTGACTCTTAGAATTACCGATGTCTATCTAAGTCTCACCCTGGAGAATCTCATGTCACTGATATGGCAGGTGGCCTGAAGAGCAAGACTAATAAATAAATAAGTAAGTAAGTAAGTAAGTAAGTAAGTAAGTAAGTAAGTAAGTAAGTAAGTAAGTAAGTAAAAATTCAAAATCTTCCAACCTGTAGCAGGTTTGAGAGCCACAAGCAAGGAGATCTGATTTCAGAGCCCAGCGCTCTGGCATAACCACGTGTATGCTTGTCACCCAGAGCCTTTGGGGGCCAAGGGGACTGCCAAGTTCGAGCAAGGCTCCAGGGCCTAGGGGGTGTGAGGAAATGAAGAAATGACAGACATATGGACACAGAGAAATAGCTGCAGTGGACTGGTCCATCTGATAGAGAAACTGTAGCATCTGGAAGCTCAGCTTGTTCATTATACTAGCAGAACAGGGAAGTGGTGTTACTGCTGAGCAAAGAGGCGGGGGTAGTGTACACAGATAACAAGGGAACAGGGTTAATGCTATACAGCTGGACCAGGATGCAGGTTTAGCTGACCACCATAGGGAAGCAGCCTTCAGGACACAAACATCTGCAGGGGAAGAAAGCTGTGGTGGGAATTTTCTGCACACACTGTCAGCATCCATACATGGACCAAAAGAAGACACCGTCATCCCTCTGAGCCTCGCCCTGAAGCAGGCTTTGCCATTTTCCCATGGGACTGAGGCTAGGCGTCCTTGACATGGCTATGCCCATCCCAACAGCACACATTGATTCAGGACATACTCCACTCCCCACAGGGGCAGAGAGGAGGATCTCGGGACTAGCCTACCTCCAAATTCAATGAGAGGTCCTGTCTCAAGAAACAAAGAATGCTAGCAAAGGATACTTTGCCTCCACCCCAGCACTCTGCCTTCTCCTGGCTGCCACATAAGAAGCCACCACTCAGCGCGTGTTCCCAGGAGCTCAAACCAACCCACTCTGGCTGCCATGCCTTCCTCGTCAAGCACCAAGAGAAAGCCTTTCTTCCTCCTGTCACAGTAATAAGTAACAATTCAGTGACAAATGGAGTCTGGGGGACTTAATATAATCTTTGTGATTTTAGTTAGGATGTAAAATAATGAGTTTTATTATGGCATTATTTAAAAAAAAAAAAGATATATTCTTAATTATGTGTCTGGGGCAGGGTATGCGTGTGTGTGAGGGCAGTTGACCAGAGTCCAGATGAGGGTGTCAGATCCCCCGTAGCTGAAGTTCCAGTTAATTGTAAACTGCCTGGCATGCGTGCCAGGAACCAAACTTGGGGTCCTCTGCGAGACTGTACATGCGCTCAATCACTACGCCACCCACTCCAGTTCCTAATCGTGACCTCCCCATCTCTCTCCTCCTCCTCCCTGGGCTCCTACTTCACCTCAAATGGCTCTGTTTTTGTGCTACCCGTGAGTGTGTGTATCTGTAGTATATTTAATCTAGGTTCCACATTTGAGTGAAAACATGCAGTATCTGGTTATTCTCCCCTCCGTGTAGGCCTTCTCCTCTTTCACAGAGAGCCCCAGGGATCCTCCTGTCTCCAGCATCCCCAGTGCTGGAAATACGACTGTGTGGCACCACCATTTTTTTTACGTGGATTCTGGGTATTGAACTTCTGTCCTTGTGTTTGTGGGCCAAGCGCTTCACCATCTGAGCCATGTCTCCAACCCTAATTTTATTCTTCATGGCTGATTATATCACATCTTCTTTCTTAGTTTGGCTGTTGACGGGCATCTAGACTGGTTCCATCTTGGCTGGCCTCTTGGCTATCGTGAACAGTGCAGCGGTAAACATGACGTCTCTTCAGTGTGCCATGGCTCCTTTCTAAATAGGGGTTCTAACGTGCTTCGATGTGTAATGGCACAGTAGTCTGAGTTACATCTTCAGAAGGAGTAGATTGTGGAAAAGGAGGCTGTGTACTTCTGCTTATGCGGGGCCTCTGAGAGCATTCTGCTCTTCTAAATGATCTTTTGGTGAATACCCACAACAAAAAATTAACCTCTGAGGCAGATTTGTCTACTGCTGGCTTGGGGAAGCCTCCCTAGCCAGTAAGCAAGGACAGTCACCAGTTCCTAGACAGGCCAGAGTATTAGAGACCAACAAGAATTTATCTGAGTGAATCCATTTCACTTCCTTCAGAGCTAAGGGAACATTTCAAAGGAGGGGGCAAAAAGACTGTAGGAGCCCGCAGGTGGGGAGGAGTGCTATGAGGTCCTGTCTTCTGAATGGGACATGGCCATGGCCCTCACCGCAGCTGTGGTTACCTGCATAAGATCTGCACAAGACAGGGCCTGGGGCATTCACAAATAGGGAAACAGGGCTCATGTTTCCAGCTAATAGTTTCGGAGAGAGGAGAGGCTTTTTTTTTTTTTTCCAGTGGTGTAAATTGTTCATGCTCCAGTAAACAAACACTTGTGCATGCAAGCAACCCTCACTAAACTCAGTGTGTCATAAAAAAGTAATAACAAGTAGGAAGGGGACGTGGGAAGAAGAAGGAGTGATGGGGTGACAGGGGAATTGAGACTAAAACAATATATGCATGTATGAAGCTGTCTACAGGTTTTATTTCTAGAGAACTACGTTTAAAGGAAGCAGGGTGGGGAGAGGAGGCCACAGGATGATCCGTGAGTCTAGGTACTCGCTGTGCAGGATGGACACCTGAGTGGAAGGAGAAAACTGACTCTGCAGAATTGTTCTCTCTCTCTCTCTCTCTCTCTCTCTCTCTCTCTCTCTCTCTCTCCTGGGGTAGGTAGTCCTGCCCACCTGGAAGAACTTAGTGGCAACATGGATATTAAAGGGTCTGTTAGGCTAGGGCTGGGGAGACATGGCGGGCGCCCACCTGCCCAGTATAGCTTGCTGGAGCAGTGACAGCCCATGGGGCTGGAGCGATACAGATCCAGGCTATTCTGAGTTCTCACACAGGCAGCTGGGAGGGCTGCCCCCTGCTCCCCGTGGGAAGGGAACACTCAGAGCTTTAATTACACCTCTGTCTAGATCAGCCGGGCCGCAATTACACTCTGTAGAGGGCAGCTGCTGCTAGATTACTTCCCAAACACTTCGAAGCTGTTAGAAAGCAAAACCTTCTATGGGTTCTACACTCTCAAGAAGGTTAGCAAATGGCCTGGTGGGAACAGCCGCAGAAGCGTACGCCCTATCTGATGACCACCTCTGCTCCTCCATCGTTCCTCCAGAGTCCTCCTTGGCCGCAGAAGGATGGGAGAACAACAGCTGAGGCTATCCGAAGGAACCTCACTTCTGCACACCGAGAGGAAGGCAGGAGAGACTGCCTGGGAGTGGGTTTCTTGTCCTTTCAGGGCAGGGATGCTCCACAGTCTCACTGCAGCTTGGTCCCAGCCTGTGACCCCTGCCCTGCAGGTAGTACCTACTGGTGCCCTGTGAGTGTGCCTGTCACCCTTCTGCCAGCTGTCAGTGCACACACACGCTGCCCCAAAACCCTGAGACCTGAGGACAGGCTTTGTACAGATGGGGCCGCAGGCCGGAAGACCCTCCTCTCACTCATTTATGACCTTGCTGGTGAATTAAGTTCCATGTCCAGGAACTTGTGGGATTCTTTTTTTTTTTTTTTTTTTTTTTTTTTTTTTTTTTTTTTTCTAGCAAGTTCTGAGTGTTTCAACAAAGACTCAACACACTCAACAAAGACTCCTCTTTTGGATTCAGATCACCAGTATGATGTCATGCGCCCTGCCCCCCCCCCCCCAGGCTTCCACCAATCAGCTTTCTAGGGTTTATCCAGGCAGGATTCCTGCCCAGTGTCTACCCCTTAGACCCAGAAATGGAGCCTCCTGTTTGTCCCAGGCCTTTCCTTGTTATGGGGCTCAGCAGAAGACATGGTGACTGTCCAAATCCCCCAATGCCCAGGAGTACACCCTCATGTATCATTTTATGTAAAGATGTTGGGGACCAGCATCCATATGGAAATAACTGTAGTTGTCACTGATCCAGTGTGTTGTTGGTTTTCAGTGAAAGGTAAGGAGCTGACTTAGCTTGTATCACAGATGGGTTCAAAATTGTGGCCAAAATTGTCCTGCCAATGAGCAGGTGTTTGGGAAGTAAGCCCTATGTCCTCACTTTTCTCCAGCATTAGACTCTATGGTAAGGGAGATTACTTCCAGAACATTCTAGTCAATACAAGATTGCTTATTGACTTATCGGTGAAAAGTCTTTTTGTTTTTATTCACTTTGTATCCCTATCAAAGCCCCTCCCTCCTCTCCTTCCAACCCCATCTTCTTATCCCTTCTCCCCTCTCCTTCTTCTCAGAAAAGGGAAGACCCACCCACCCCAGCACATCAAGACACATCAGGATTAAGCGCATCCTCTTCCACTGAGGCCCAACAAGGCAGCTCATCTGGGGAAAGTGAAATCTCTTAAACCATGTCCCAGCTAGGCACGGTGCTTTAGTTCTCTGAAAGTATCACCCTCCAGTCAGAAAACAAAACCAAGCCCTGAAGTAAAGAACTACTACAAACACTCTGGCTTGTCCCTGGGATTTTAAGAATGATGGAAAACTGTTGTACATGTGGTAAGTGAGGAAAGTCAGGCTCAAAGGGCCAAAAACTGGTTCCACTTATATGTGTCATATTCGAAGTAAAACCAGAAGGAGCCTGGGTGTGTGGTACATGCTTTTCATCCACACTCAGGAGGCAGGAGCATCAAGAGTTTGAGGCTGGAGCTGCAGAGATGGTTCAGCGGTTAAGAGGACAGGGATTCGGTTCCCAACACCCACAAGGTGCCTCACAACTGTCTAGAATTCCGGTTCTGGAAAATTTGATGCCTTCTTCTAGTTTTCATAGGCAACAGGCCCTCACTTGGTGCATATAAATACATATGTAGGCAAATAGTTGTGCACATATAAATAAAATATTTATTTAACAAATTAAAAAGGGTTTCAGAGCCAACCTTCCTAGTAAGCTTCATAGTGAGACTTTATCAATACGTTAATTTTTTAAAAAGTACAAAAGTCCAGGCGAACAGAAAACAATGGTTGCCAGGGCTTGAAACTAGAAATGGAGAGACATGATGGAATTGTTGGAGATCGTGAAATTGAACTGTGAAATATCAAGGTTAGGAGGATAGAGGCATGCTGGACAAAACTAACAGAAGGAGTCTGGAGAAATGACTGCCCTTTCAGAAGATCCAGGTTCAATTCCCAGCACCCACATGGTGGCTCACGACCGTCTGCAACTCTAGTTCCAGGGGATCTTATGTCCTTCTGTGACCCCTGAGAGTACTGCACACATGTGCTGTTCACCCTCCTATTACTACCAAAAGACCAGTTCCGTGACTCCAGAACCTGTGAGTGAGGATCCAGCAGGTAGCTTGTTCTTAAGAGGCCACCAGCTAGAGTCTGTCCTATTCACAGTTATCAGTGCTGTGATGAAACCATGATCAAAAGTAACTTCGGGAGGAAAGGGTTTCTTTGGCTTACATTTCCACATGATCGTTCCTTCCTCATCAAAGGAATCCAGGAAAGGAACTTAGAGCAGGCACCTGGAGGCAGGAGCTAATGCAGAGGCCATGGAGGACTGCTGTTTACTGGCTTCTTCTCCATGGCTTGCTCAGCCTGCTTTCTTATAGAATGCAGGACCACCAGCTAATGGATGGCCACGTCCACAATGGGCTGGGCCCTCCCCCATTAATCACTGATTAAGAAAATGTCCTACAGGCTTGCCTGCAGCATTTTCTCAATTGAGGTTCCTGTCTCTCAAATGATTCTAGCCTTTGTCAAGTTGACATAAAGCTAGCCAGTATAATATCTGTAAAGTCGGTTTAATCTAGCTGGAGATAGCATCAGATCCCATGAGGAAGGCTCAGTGCCACCAGAATGTCCCCACTTTAGACACCAGTGCCGAGCCCCTGGAACCCCGAGTCTCTGGAACCCCTGACCAGCCAGCTGTCACTCTGGGTTCCCATGACACCTCCTTGGGTTAGATCATTTAATAAGAGTGGTTCACAGGACTCAAGGAAACACATCTACAGGTTGAATTTTAGAGAACACAGATGAGGAAATGCAGTAGAGTGAGATATATTGAAGGAGATATGGTACTTCTAAGCCTTCTCTGGGCACACTACCTTCAAGGGAACCCCCGCCCCCGTCTCCAAGACCTTCGGGTTTTCATGGAGAATTCATTCAATAAGCATGACTGAAATGTACACAGCTGTGTAGAAAGGCAAACAGACCAGGAAGGAAAAAAAAAAAAAAAAAAGATCAAATGCTCACAGACTGAGTGAGACACCTGTGTGGTCTTGCAGTCTGCTCATTCTAATTTGTGGAGCAGGAACCCTCAAAGTTGAGGGACGCCTTTTATAGACAATTGTGGACAAGGGTAGATCCGAGAATGTCTTTATGGTCAGCTCCAAGCTAGTAAGGTGCAGGAAAATTAGAGCTGTTGTTAGCTGCCCTGGGTCTGAAGGATTCTAGCAGCGGTGGCCTGGCTGGGAGAGGAGGGAGGAGCCAGGAGTACAGCCCCAAATCTGCAAATGACGATGATGTCACCAGCATATTGCTCAGTCCCCACTTTTTCCCCACTGGTGTTGGGCCTGCTCTTAAGTCTTTGCTCAACCAGGGTAATTGGGCTTTCTCATTTTTCATCTGCTTTAACCTGAGTCTGTGATACTCTTTATATCAGAACAAAGAAAATTTTCAGTGCAAAACTGGGAGCAACAGCAAATACCAAGAACAATCCCAGAATTTCCTATGGGACCTTTGTTCTTACTTTTACCTATAAATGGGTCTGGGCTTTTCCTTCAGTGATGAACTATTCTGGGAATTCCATGTAGGCGATCTGGCTTCACTGTTGGACCCAGTTTCTGAGTTACATGGAGGACAAGTTCTATGTTGCCTGAATATATTGCCCTATCTGTGTATAAAACAGCATTGTTGTGTGAAATTAGGACCAGTTTCACCCCAGACTACATATTATGATACAGTGACCCAAATCATCAAAGTATCCTTCAAGACTCTGTAGATACCCAGGATTCCCTGGACCTACAGAACCCCTGACTGCCCTGTGGCTCTCGGCTACTTGGTGGGTGCATCATTTGCCTGTACCTGTTAAGAAACTCTTTTTTTGTTCTCAGCAGGGGCCTACCTGGCACCTGGGTTTGGGGCAGTGTTAATTCCCATCATCGGTATAAATGCCACTGGCTCACTTTCAAATCTATGGCTACTTCTCGGAGTCAGCCACTAGACAAAAACAATGTTTTATGATAGTTGATAGCAGCAATGAACTTGAGCATGGCTCCTGTTAACCGATGTGGGCAGACTTGGTTATATCCAGGGGTATGGAAAACCATTCCTTCCAAAACATTGATTTCCTGAATCCTGCCCTCCCACACATAGAATCCTAGGCCCACAGCTATGATCAAGAGAAAAGAACCAAGGAGAGAAGGGATTCCGAAAGGAGCTCTAATCCTTTCTGGGAGGGGAAACCAAGAAGGAGGGGAGGGGCAGCATCTGCAGATCTCTGACTGATAACGTAGGGGACTTTATCTTTTAGGGTTATCTGTCAGAAGGGTTGGTGACAAAGTGGTACCGCTCTCCACGACTGCTCCTGTCCCCGAACAACTACACAAAAGCCATCGATATGTGGGCAGCTGGCTGCATCCTCGCAGAGATGCTCACGGGGAAAATGCTCTTCGCGGGTAAGTTGCTGACTGAGACCACATGCTTCTTTCCCAGTGGTGTTCAAACCATGTACAACACACTCACTAAGTCCAGAATATACCTACCTTTTGCTTAAATGACTTTTTTTTTTGCTTTTTATGATTACTTCTCATCAATGTAGTATTTCATAGTAATATCTTCACACAAAAATACAATAAAAGCTCAAATTAGCCTTCTGAGCACAGGACTTTTGCAATCAACTAAGCGTTTTGCTCTGGTCTGAAGCAGCCGCCACCTCGTTGTGGTACTACTTAAAAACGGGACCTAGAGGAAATGGTCTGTGCGATTAGTGCTCCTAAACCCAAAGCATTAGTTCCCAAAGCGTCTCCTCACCCCTGACACCGTGTGAGGACATAGCAGGAATGTCCCGTTCATGACGAACAAGCCCTTCCCTAGTCACTGAATCTGCCAGTGCCTTGATCTCAGTCTCTGGAACAAATGTTTGTTGCTTGTGAGCCATTTGGTCCAGGGTATGTTGTTCTAACAGCCTGAGTGAGCTAAATCACCTGTACTCCAACGCCTTCAGATTCGGTGCTGAAAACACCTGCTCAGTATTTTAGCCTCTTCCCCCTCCCTCTCTGATACTGTCTCTCCTGTAGCCCAAACAAATAACCCATTGCTTCCCTAATCTATCAAGATTTTCTTCACCTTGACACAAAATAAAGAAACCCTTTTCTGTTTAGAAAACTCCGTTTGTGCCCTGGCCTCCATTACGGCTCTGCTAATGCCCCAGGCAGTCATCCACTCTTGGCTCTCACAAGGTACTTCATCCTCATCCTTGTTCCTGCTCCTTGCCTGGAGGTGCCACTGTGGTTTCCATTTCCTCTCCTCCAGCTTCTCCTCACCCCTCTAGCTCATCTCTCTTTGTCATTTTGCATTGCTGACAAAATACCTGTTATAAACCACCTAAAACCTCAACTTGGTCTCAGTTTCAGGGGTGTCAGCCACTGTTCATCTGGCTGCAATTAGACAGACCTGTGGCAAGGCAGAGATGTCACGGTGGAAAGGCAATGTTGGGGAAATGAAGATACCCTTCAGATGCATGCCCACAGTAAGCTACTTCCTCAAGGTAGCACTCACCCCCTCCTGCTTCAGCTATGAACTCCTCAGTGCATTAAACTACTGACAACTCAGTGGCCTCTGAATAGTGGCCATGGAAGCTGTACCCACACCACAGGCCTGACTGTCCTTACTCCAGAAGAATCCATTTTACTCTCATCCTGTCATGCTGGCTAGCAGCTGCTGTCCCCTGCTCCTCCTGAGTCTGGGCCTTGGGTTGATGTCTTCTATCTCCCTCTCTGGCCAGGTCTCCATACCTGCTTCTCAGTCTACTGTTTCCTCTGTCTGAGATCCCCCCACCCTTCCCTAATTCCCACCCATTTTCACAAATTGGTGCTTTTGCTGACTCTCAGGATTCTGAACCAGCCCTGGTCCCTCTGGCTGCAGTGTTGGATAACCAAAGCAGTGCACAGTTGACCTCCATATGCTCAGGTAGACAGTGACAGTCAGAACTTCATTACAAAGGAGATAGGAAAGGCAGCAGCTAGTAAGGTTGTCTCTGACCCCAAGGACACGTCAGCAGAGAAGAAGGAGCTCAGAACAGCAGCACCCTGCTCCCAGTTTTCAGTGGCTCCTTCGTAAACTCAGAATGGGAATGTGCCTCCCCCAGGTGACATTGTCACCAATGGGTCTCAGTCTTCCACATGGATGTATATCACTGGCTTCTCTGAGAAATTCATGTTCCCCAGCTCCAGAAAGCAGTGGAAGATGAGGTTTATCACACATTTGCCATGAGCTGGCACCCCTGCTGTGTCAACGTAATGGGTTCCTTTTACCAGTCATTCCAAGTGTCGGAAGTCATCCTCTTTCTATAAGGTGTTGGAAGAGAGATGACGGGCAGCCAGGTCTCCTCTGGGGCTGTCTGACTGCCCTTTGTCCACTGTATAAGTTGTGAAACTCCACTGGCTCCTCTGGTATGACACAGTTGCTCCCTAGCAGGAGCTCACAAATGAGAAGGACTAGTTCCCTGCCAGCTCAGCCCTCGCTGAGGAGGTGACTCGAGGCTCAGAGCTGTGTATTCCTGGTGTACTATCTCACAGAGGAGAGGAGTCAGGGTCCAGAGAGCAAGGTGTCAGTGTCTGACAATCAGACTTGATTATCCTAGACCTTCTGGTCCCCTGGAGAATGATCTAAAGTGTTCATCCAGAGAGGATAGCCCACAAGGGACACTTCTGGTGTCCCCTAGCTTTGAGCTTAGGACAGGGAGAGGCCCAAGGCATCTCTTTAAAGGAATTCCCAAAGCTGTGGGTCCTTGACTATAATAGTGCTCGATGGGCTTGGGGGGAGTCACTAGGGCATGATACTCCTTAAGCCACCAGCTGCTGGAAGCCTGGGATTCTGCAGGAGCCAGAGAAGGGCTGGCTCTCCATGAAAGTGGATGGCCAGGGAGGCCGGCCTTTCCAGGAAGGACAGGTATGACTGAGGGGTCAGCCTGGCAGAGAGATGGCACCTGTCTTAGCGTTCTGTTGCTGTGAAGACACCATGGCCACAGCAATTTATAAAAGAGAGCATAAATTGGGGGCTTGTTTACAGTTTCAGTGGGGGGGTCCATGGTCGCCATGGCAGGGAGCAGACAGGCATGGCCCTGGAGCAGTAACCGAGAACCTTACATCCTGATCCACAGGCAGAGAGACACTGGGGCTAGTGTAGGCTTTTGAAACCTCAGAGCCAACCCCTAGGAACACACTTCCTCCAACAAGGCCACACCTCCTAGTCATTCCAAACAGTGTCACTCCTTGGTGACTAAGCATTCAAACTTGAGAGCCTATGGGAGCCGTTCTCATTCTGGCCTCCACAGTGCCAGCTCATAACCACTGATGGATGAGTGAACAGAGGAGTGAATGCAAGGCTCTGTCCGGCCCTACCACCTCTCCTTCAGAGCTGCGAGAACCCACCTTCCTCACTGTGTCTAAAATCCACCTACTATTCCCTATGCTCTTGCTCCTGAGAATTTTCTGGGTGGGATCCTCCTCTTTGGAACCCTACAGAGATGGCTCACCCTTTCTTTACAATTGTTTCCTTCCCGAGCCTAGTAAAGAGTGTGCCAAGCCATAGCCTTAGCGTCCCCTGACTCAGTCCACATGAGAACCTGCTCCTGGGATTCCAGGCCACTAGCAGAACAGATGTGCCTCAGGCAGAACTAGATACAGGCCTGGATGAGTTACTTCCCTCGTCAATGTGACAGTATGCTTGACAGAAGCACCTTAAGGAAGCAGAAGTTTGTGTTGGCTTATAGTGTCACTCACTACAGGACAAGGCTTGGTAGCTGAAGTGGCCGGGTCAGTAGCACTGGCAACTTGTTGAACAGCTGGTTAACATCACTGTGGTGGACAGGAAGCAGAGAACTCAGGTCCAAAGCAGGGCTATTGACCACAAGGCCTTCCCCCATTGGCCTGTGTCATCCAGGCAAGCCCTATATCACAAAAGTCCACAGTCTCCCAGCCCCTGAGGGACTTTTCACGTTCGCCCATAAGAAATCCTTGCCTTTTTCACTTAACAAAGCCAACCCCAGAGATAGCAAGCACTCTGCAGTGGCCACACCTCCAGTAAGGGGTTGAGTCCCTCCGCCAGAGCCTTGTGCTCCATGCTGCCCCCTGGTGTCCTCTCTAGCCAGCTGGAGCTCCTCTGGAGCAGCCTCATCTGTGGCAGCTGTGCAGGGAACCGGCTTACCCACCCGTGTGGCATTTACCTCCCCAGGGGCTCATGAGCTGGAGCAGATGCAGCTCATCCTGGAGACCATCCCTGTGGTCCGGGAGGAGGACAAGGAGGAGTTGCTCAGGGTGATGCCATCCTTCGTTAGCAGCACCTGGGAAGTGAAGAGGCCACTGCGCAAGCTGCTCCCTGATCTCAACAGTGAAGGTACCTGAGCCTACAGGGGGGGTTGGGGGGCCACCATCCCAAGAGGCTGGGTTCTGGCTTTACTTTGTGGCACAGGGGCAGGTGGGCCTCCATCCATAGACGAGAACGCTGTCTAGGATTCAGACATCAAGCACCCCTGGCAATAGAAGCTTTTCTAGCTACAAGCTTAAGAAGTTTCACAGTTTAGAACACGTAGGTGTTTAGTTTTGGGTATTAGGGGTTCACACCCAGGAAGGAGTATATAAATATTTTAAAGATCAGAAAATATCTGACATTCAAAAGAAGATTCAGTTGGCAAACACTCTGGATGAGGGACAGTCAGCCTGTGCACTCTCAAGAGTGCAGATTCCCAGCCACATGGCAACTCCTGAGGCAGTCAGTAGCGGGCCAGCAGGCTCCACTCCCCGTCTGCCTGCCTTACTGTTTCCTCTCCCCTGAAGGTAGTACAGAGAATGTGTGCATTCAGGGCTGGACTGATGCTCAGTTCCCAGTTCCCAGTGACTAGCTGTGTCATCTTGAACACACCATCTACCTGTAAAATAGGCGTGGTAATGCTTTAGAACATATATCAATCAGCTTTCTCTGACTGTGACAAAATGCACGAGAGACAGAAAGGAGGAAAGGCTCATTTGGCCTACAGTTTCCAAATTTCAGTCACTTGGCCCTTTGTTTCTGGGCCTGTGGGAATCAGAGCATTATGGCAGAAGGGCTATGCAGACAAGAGCATGAGCAATTGGCCATCTATGGGACACACCCCTGAAGAATACACCCCCCGGGACCCACTTCCACCAATCTGACCTCACCGTCTCCTCTGATAGTTTATTCACTGATGAACACACTGATGAGTGGGTCCACGGGTGAGGTCAGAGCCCTCCAGTCTAATAGGCCTTTCTCTGAATATCACTGGTCTGGACATGGAGCCTTCATGTCCAATCCAGACCATAATGGGGTGGCTGTAACAGTTAAGTAACATGAGCTCAGCAAACCCTGTGGTGCAAAGGAGTCATTTCATAGGTTACATGTGCTACTTCTCCAGTGGGCCTTGAGTGTAGGTGGGATACAACCTCAGCCAATTTGAAGAGAGATCCAAGACCCCAATGGCTTGAGTAAGATGTATTTCTTATTGGTCTTGAAGTGTAGCCTTCTGTCACATAAACATCTCATGGCAAGTGGCCTGGGCCAATACGGTAGATTTGCTCTACAAAGGTCACTCAGGCACTCTGACAGGCTGCCAGCTTAGCATGCAGCCCTCTTCCCCCAGAGAAAGGTGGGGAAACAGAGGCGCTGCCTTAGCTCTAGGAATTCTGGACTTTTTTGCCCACCCCATTCCTCTCTCAGCTTGACAGGAGCAGCACGTGACCTCTATGACTGCCTTTGCTCCCTACAGCCATTGACTTTCTGGAGAAGATCCTGACCTTTAACCCCATGGACCGCTTAACAGCTGAGATGGGGCTACAGCACCCCTACATGAGCCCTTACTCCTGCCCCGAGGATGAGCCCACCTCACAGCACCCCTTCCGCATTGAAGACGAGATCGACGACATCGTGCTGATGGCTGCCAGCCAGAGCCAGCTCTCTAACTGGGACAGGTTTGTGTCCAAGGCTAGCTATCGTCCTGAGCCATGCTGCCATATTCTCTCACTTCCCTTTTCCCACTGATCCTCCATGATCTCCTTCTCTCGTGTTGTATATTGCATTGGGCACTTTTCGTTTCCTGCTTCTCTCTTGTCCCCAAACATTGCCCATGTGTAGCCCCCTATTAGGCACTTCCCACATGAGTCAGGGACTTCCACTCTGTCCAGCTTTTCTTGACACCTAAAACCACTGACCACAGGGGCAAGTGACACTGAGTGCCAGCTGTAGTATTTTGTGAACGACGGGCTGGAATTTTCTCCTAGAGTAATCGCTCTGCTGCCGAGCTACATTTTCAGTCAAGATTTTGCCCTTGGAAGGCCAAATATGAACCGCCAAGCACAAACTCCTTGTCACAAAACATTTCTCATTTTGCACATCATTCACACCTCCTGTGAGTGCCCTTAAAGGAGGCTGTGTGATTGTCAGTGTCCATGAGGAAGCCACAGCTTAGAAAGGTTAAGACATTGGCATTGTGTTCCACAGCAAACCCGGGTGGGGCCATCCCCAAATTGTATCAGCATCCATGAGACTAAGAGCTTTGCTGTTAAGCTTCACTTGGCTTCGGGATCCTTGACAAGGGTCAGTACTGAAGAAAAGTAGGTTCTTGTTTTGTTTTGTTTTGTGTTTTGTTTGTTTGTTTAAACTATTGCTGCGGGGATAGTCCTGAGCTCATAGATCCTTTCCTGTCCTGGCTTTCTCAGGGCCCCAGGGCCCCGGGGCCCCACCATCTGCTCTTGTCTGGAGGCAGCACCAGTGCTGTTCAGTTTAGAACGAGCAATGGAGGGGGTGCTTAGCTGCTCCAGCTCCAAGGGGGCTAACTGGGAGCCCTACTGCCATGGGAATGTGACAGCTTGTTACATAAGTGACAGATAGGCAATATTTTTTAGTCATTTGACAGATGATAGGTTTCAAACTGAGGGGGTGCAGAAAGGGGGTAGGGCACTGTTATTTGGGGCAGGCTTGCTAGCTTCTCGTTGTCAGCAAATGGAGATTAATAGGCTCTTCTGCCAGCCTCATGCTGGGGCTGCCCTAGACTGTAGTTCTTAGACTTGTGCCCGGCCCACTTCCATGCCATGGAATTCAGGGCACAGAGTGTTGGATCCGCACCAGGGAAGACTCTAGCAGGGTACCTGAGGTCACTGCTGGTCAGTCCAGGGCAATAGCAAGCTGGACACTCCTGCTTCTGGGCTTCCCCATCACACCTGCACAAAGGACGGGGGGAGGAAGTCCATGTCAGTGCTGCGGTGACATTCACCTTTGTGGCATGCTAATTTTCTTATCTTTAAGGCTCTGGTGGTAAACTAAGTCCCCTGCAAAGGTAGTAGATAATACATGGCCAGCATTTGGGGTGAAGCAGACAATTGCTGATGCTTCCCAGCTCTTCTTCCTAGAAACCCCTGCAATTTCAAGGGCATTGGTGGGGGTTGTTGGGGGAAGATCGGTACTGAACTCTGAGAGCCATGCCTTCGTGAATAGTGTCCCTGGGAGGTGGGCAGCTCCAGCCTTTCCCCTACTCCAACCAGCATTAGAGTACCCCGTATTCTATGGGCTGCAGCTGCCTGGCCTTGCAGGTCTAATTGTCCTGTGTGAGCTCCGGCTGAGGGAGCAGCTGGCCAGGAGCTACCACCTTGTCTGTGCTCCCAACCCGAGCACCTGGCATAAGAAAGGGGTTCAGCCAGAGCTGACAGCCAGCCTCCTGCCTGCCCATCTGCCCTTCCTTTGCTCTTGGCTATCTGGTAACAGTCTCCTTGGCTACAGGGCAGTCAGCAGAGGGCAGAATTCCAGGCTCTTTGGCCTCCCTCGATGGGGTCTGTGATCTTTCTGCAGGCCCCGTCTGCTCTGTTTGGAGGCAGAGTGCTACAAGGTACCTGTCCAAATCCATCCTGGCAGAGTCAACAGGCCTGGCTACATCTTAGAACCCCTGGGAGAAGTCTCAGAAACATGCCCAGGCAGGACCATCCAGAGCTGCTAAACCAGAAAATTGGTGGTGGGCAGCCAGGGCTACCTGGCACTTATTTTTAATCCTCCTCTGTGATTCAAATCTGAGCCAGGATTAGGAAGCACCTGGGTTTGCCACTCAGAGTGGGGTCCAAGGATTATCAGCAGCAACAGGGAGCCTGCTAAAAATGCAGAAACCCAGCGCCCCCCCCCCCCCAACACACACACACAGAGCTGCAGGGTCCAGATCTGCAGTTTAACAAGACCCGGTGTTATTTTATGAGTGATGCAGGCGAACCTATTAGAAAGTTTCGTAAGGATGGTGGTTGTGTTCTTTCGTCCTCTAGTCTATCGTGTAATGCCTGCACACAGTGAGTGCTCAAGAACGATGTTGATTATTAAAGGCCAAACTCAAGGATCAGTCCCCTACTGCGCCATTGAGGCTCGCGTTCACCTGCACCGTCACCTTCCGACCTGGAAGGGTCAGCGTACCTGCACTTTAGGGACTAGGAGGAATAATGAGTGGTCAGGCAGTTTGGCTCCCCATTCATCCACGGTGCCTCCATTTGCGTCCTTGCAGGTATCCTGTGAGTCTGTCGTCAGACCTGGAGTGGCGGCCTGACAGGTGCCAGGACGCGAGCGAGGTGCAGCGCGACCCTCGCGCTGGCTCTGCCCCGCTGGCCGAGGACGTTCAGGTGGACCCACGCAAGGACTCTCAGAGCAGCTCCGAGCGCTTCCTGGAGCAGTCCCACTCGTCCATGGAGCGCGCCTTCGAGGCTGACTACGGGCGCTCCTGCGACTACAAGGTGGGGTCTCCGTCCTACCTAGATAAGCTGCTGTGGCGTGACAACAAGCCCCACCACTACTCCGAGCCCAAGCTCATCCTGGACCTGTCGCACTGGAAGCAGGCGGCCACCGGGCCACCCAAGGCCGCGGTACCCGCAGACCCGGTGTCCTGTGAGGATGAGCCGGCCAGCCTCTTCCTGGAGATTGCGCAGTGGGTCAAGAGCACGCAAAGTGGCCCTGAGCGCGCCAGCCCTCCCCCTGATGCCCCAGAACCCCGTCTCTCTGCCTCGCCCCCGGGACACCCGACACCCATCGATGGAGGAGCCAGTCCTCAGTTCGACTTAGACGTATTCATCTCGCGTGCTCTAAAGCTCTGCACCAAGCCTGAGGACCTACCAGAGAACAAACTGGGTGACCTGAATGGTGCGTGCATCTCCGAGCACCCTGGCGACCTCGTGCAGACAGAAGCCTTCTCCAAAGAAAGGTGGTGAGCACAGAAAGGGGTGCAGGAGAACTCCAGGAGCAAGACGCCACCCAGGAAGCTGGACCACTTCCTTGCCCCGCTACCACTCCTTCAGCCCCGCTCTGCTGCGTTGGGATTAGCAGAACGCACGAGGATCCAGGGAGCAAGAGGAATGTCCGTTTCTTAAACTGCCTTAATAACTAGCCTTTAACCTCCGGGAGCGGGTTTGAACAGAGCCTGGCTGGGAGCTATCACTTTCCCCTCGAAGGGAAGGCGTGTGTTTTCTAAGCGACAGTGTGCAGGGAAGAAGGGATCTCGGACAGCAGTCTACAGCCCTACCAGGGTTAAGGGGGCAGAAAGAGCTTACAGACATAGTCTCCAAGCCATGCGACCCACCTAGTCTCCAATGGACCTCTGGGCCCAGAGATGCTGTGATGACTTAGGACCACAGGCCTAGTGAATGTCAGTGTAGTCTGAATCCCCGGCTCCTGCCCCCTGGACCAGTGTCTGACCACAGTGTAATGTCTTCCTCTGCTGGGGTCACTCTGGCTTTTTGGTCAGAAAACTTGGTCCTGAGTGCTTCTCACTGTTCCTTACCATCTTCCCCATCCTTTCCTTTAATTTAGAACAATGTTTCCTGTATCCTGAAACTGGAAACAGAACCAGCTTCTTTCTCCTAGTCACCAGATTTCTATGACTCCGCAAAGTGCTTAAATGCTCACCTACCGCCTCCCTGTATTTGCCCCCGACAGCACAGTCTGCAGTTGGGGACTGTGGGTAGGTTTAGTCATTTCCCAGGCCTGTGCATACAACCGCCTCCTGCATGCCCTATGCACTTTCCTGACTCAACATAACACAGCCCCCGTTCCCCAGTGGATGTCATACGCGGGTGAGTTTGAAGACAGCAATTCCAAGACTCCCTCTTGTCCAACCCCCAGCATCCCACCCACCCCACCCACATGCACACAGCTCCTCTCCAAGCCTACTTGGGGCCCGAATGTTCTTGGCACAGAGTGCTCATTTGTAGGAAAAGCAATAAGGTGCTTTCCATAGAAGCAAATGAGTTAGGAGGGAAGATTCCACAGAGGCTCCACCATACTTAACTAATGTTGCCCTTGATCATGCGCATCCATTTAGTCCTAGCCAAGAGTGGGCCCTGGAGGAATGACCTGAGAGCTAGCAACCTTGCTGGCAGGAAACCCAGGGAGAAAAACTAGGTGTTCAAAATAGGGTGCCAACCTCAAGTGTCCTGAAGAGCCAGCTGTCAATGTGGAAAACTCAAGACAAAGGGATTCAAAGTAACCTTGCCCTCATAGATTAGGTTAAGATGAACTTGGAGCCCAGAGCCCTCTCCAGAAGCATAGGGGACGGGAGATGACACAAACAGTCCCCAGTCTGTTCCTGAACACTCTGCCACTGGTGTCTATCCACCCCCTACCCCTGCCAACATCCCAAAGATACCCACAGGAAGTCTAACTGGTCTGTTGAGAGATCTCCTTGCGCTGTGTTCACCCTCACATCGCAGCACCTTAAATCTAGCTAACTATGATTTATATATTGAACCTACAATGCATTAGAAACATATTTTAAAACAATCACGCTGACCAGTTTTTAAATGGAAAATATGTAAATATATAAAGTGTTTAGATTTTACTTTTTTTTTTTTCCTTTAAGAAAATGCAATGCACAGCACTCCTTATGTGCCATTTGTCCTCAGAGGGAAGCTTTACTTTTTGAGTAAAGGGACATGCTGCTGACTGACCAGGAGTTCCCGGAGAACTGTTATAATTATTCATGTTCTTCAAAGAATCTGTTAAATATTATTAAACTTGATCTGGATGAGCCAAATAAACTTTTATTGGAACATAGATTCATCATGAGTTGTCACATTAATTGACATCTTACCTGACCCAATCTTTTACCATGGTTAATGCATGAGAGCCTCATTGGCTTCTCCCTGCACTGTGAAAGTTACTGTTTACAGGGGTGAAGATGGGGTTCACCCCATCTTCTATACACGTTCAATCAGGCAGTGACTCCAAAATTAGCTCCTGAGGCTATCTTGATAGATAGATTTCTGCTATCTTGGTGTCAACTCCAACTCTCTAAGGAACGGGGCTGATCTTTATTGTCATAGAACCTCTCAACATCATGAGATGGCAAAAAACAAACCTATCCCAAATAGCCACCTGAGCCACACCCCTCACAGGTACCTGAGGTTGCTTCCAGCTGAGGCTGACTGCTCTGTAATCCCTGTGATGAGAATTGTGAAGCCCTGGCTTCATTCATTACTCAACAAATATAGACCATGGAGTTTTATATTTTTGCTTCTGTTCGATGACTCAGAGACACTTTTTGGTTAGAACACATTACTACTGAAATGGGCCTATGCCAAGATGAGCAGGTTTCTGAGCCATTTACCAGATTCTCACCAAACCATCTGTCAAGCCCACTGTTTCAGATAATAAAACACAGTCAACGGCAGTCTGAAGAAAAAAACTGGCAGAGTCCAGAAATAAATAACTCCCAAGCTTCACATTTCACAGAATTCTGAAGCACAACAGAGGCTCACACAGTTCTGCTATGGCCCTACTGGGACCCAAGTCACTCTTGTCAAATATATCCACTCCACTGGCCCTGCTGGTCACTCTTACAGCCATCTTGGTGTTTGTATATGGGACTGGGTATCATGCATAGTTTCAGGCAACCACGAGGGGAGTCTCCCTACCCAGTGATGTGAGTAAAGACAGCCCATGAGTCTGAACAGGAACCTTGTTTTCTTATTAGAGAAACTTCTACACCCAATTGGAAGCACAGGCTATTAAATGTTTAAGAATGTAACGGGTGTAAAACAGAGGGAGTTGAGAAGCCCAAAGAGCACTAAGAACTAGAGAAGGGGGAAAGTGTCCCTAAAAGGAATATGTCACAATTACACCTAGCCACATGAGGCTAAGAGTAACCTGAAAGGCCCCAAGGACTGCCTAACCTGTGCCAGCAAACTAGCCTACCAGCCAAAGGGTTTTACTGAAACATAACAACTTCCAAGACTCATATATCTTCTGATTCTTCATTTGAATTTTTCATATTTTGTTTATTTGGGGGTAGCTCTTTTGGTGAAAAAAAAAAATGGGGAAATAACAGCATTAAAATACCTATCTTGATGATTGGGTTTTTGGCCTTCTTAAGTTCATGCCCTGGGTACCTGTCCCCCTCTCCCTCATCCTCAGTGCAGCTGTAGTCTTTGATCTGCCATCTCTTGGCATCAGAGCTGAGAGGGTGCAGTGGAGACCACGTGGTCCACCAGCCTGAGGCGTTCAGTCTCTAACCCTGTACAGAAGTTTGCTGACCCCTAGTACAATGGTCTCTACAACCTTATGAGTCTGTGGTTCTCAACCTGTGGGTCACCACCCCTTCGGAGGTTCGAGCAATCCTATACAGGGGTCACCTCACACCATTAAAAACAGATGTTTACATTATGAGTCATAACAGCAGCAAAATTACAGTTATGCAGTAGCAACAAAAATAATGTTATGGTTGGGACTCACCACAACATGAGGAACTCTACTAAAGGGTCGCAGCAGTAGGAAGGGGGAGGACCACTGTTATAAAGGCATGATTTACCAGCCCCAGACATTCCCCGGTCAGTACAGTACTTATCTTCCAGTCATGTTGGAGGCCACTCTCCTTTAGCTAAATTCTAGCTCCTGTAACTTAGTATTTCCTAAACAAGTTTGTTAGTAAATCCTTATGGCATTGACTTTATCACCTCCAGGTTTCTCCTGCATCAAAACCTGACTTTTAGCTGGCATGATTAGAACAGGGAAAAGGGAAGCCAACTTGAATGCTGGGGTTCTTTTGAGCTCCATGTAGCAGGGGGAAGGGTCACACTCACAACCCCTCATAACCATGGTTGCGAGTGTGCATCAACCATTTGCTCCCCTCAAGACAACTCATAGCTGCCCCCCTTCGCTATTAAACAAATATAGATGCACACAAGAAATGGAGTTGAGAGGTCATTCTTTCCAGCCCCTCAGTTTTGCAGAGGGGTAAGTTGAAACCTGGAACCAGGTAAGCATTGGCCTGAGCCATGAAGGAGGAAGTGGCAGAGCTAGGACTGGAATCTATATGCTCTTTCAAGAACCACAGTCATCACAGCAGCCCGGCTGGGGTGCGCTTGGTGAGATTGTCATTGGAGCAGCAGATGGAACATGAAGGGGAGGATCTGGATCGCAGAAGGCCTCTCTCTCTTTACATCTTTGCCTCTAGCTGCGTGGGGTCCTAGGACAGCAGGGATTCCTCCTGGTTAGCTCCTTCTGCAGATAATTTCTCTGAGCCTGGTCTGTAAGGAAGGGAGGGAGGGAGTGGAGGAACTGGTGAGGAGAGAGAAACGGATGCCATGGTACCAATATAGATTTATTTCCTTCAGAAGCGACTAAGGTTAAGACTCAAGTCCAGGAGTTGTGGGGAAGGACTCAGAAAACACTGACATGGGCATGCGAAAGCAATAGAAAGGAGGAAGAAGCTAATGAAGGGTGCCAGTCCCTACCCCAGGCAGCCATTGTATCTTGCAGAGGTGTGGGAATTCTGGGAGGCAGAGTCCTAGCTCAATAATGAAGTGGGTAACCTCAGGATACTTACTGATATCACCTTGCCTTTGAGCACTTCCCCAGTAACTCTGGCCTCCACTGCATCTAAACAGGTCCCACTGGCTGGCAAGTAGCCAATGACAAGAGGACACAAGTGTAGGCAGGTGGATGCTAGCATAACATGCACAGAAAGGTGAGGGCCAAACTCCTACAGTGTCATGAAGCAGGTCCAGGATGCAGGCGAAAAACACCTAGTGATAGAAATGGGCTCTCTGCCCTGGCTAGGAATTTCTCAAATCTCTTCTTTCCTTCCCACAAGAACAAAAACTGAGTTCAGGACTTGCAGCTGCAACTGAACTTCAGAATAGAAGTAAGGAGCTGGGAAGACTGCTCAACCCCGCTGTGTTAGCCTGAGGACCTGAGCTCCATACTGCAGGTCTGTAATCCCCACACTGACTGGTGTGGGAGGTGGAGACGGGAAGATTCCCCCAGGGATCACTGGCCAGCCAATTGGCTATTCATGGCCAGACTCCCTTTGTTTACTTTGCATACTTTGTAAACTTTGTATACTCTGCAGGAAATTGTCGGAATGAGGTGAGGCCTGCTTCAAGTTTTGCTTCTGGGCTCTCCCTACATCTTTCCCTGTGTACCCCTTTTTCATCCCTTCAGCTTTCCTTGGTGCCATACCCTGTGGTCCCTGAAAAGGGTTGCTCAGATCTTCAGGCTGTACTGCTGTCCTCTCTCCACCTCCAGACAGCAACACTTCAGAACTCCAGAGTGGCTAAGGTTAAATCTCCTGGTGAAACTGCGAAGCTGAACCACAGAGAACTCCGCAGAGAACTCAGCAGCACCTGAGGCCTCAGTTAAAGCTGCTGCTGACAGGAAATTCCAGGGAGGGAGGTGTGTTTAACTGGAGCTAGTCTGTGAGCTTCTGCAGTGCCATCTTTGTGACAACAATCTATAAACTAGACATTCCTCTGAGGCTCAGAGCTTTACATGGTCTGACACTGCCAACCAGGGACCAGACCTAGAAAGCTGACCCTTAGTATAAATCCATAGTTCAGTTAAGGAAAGTTGTTTTGATTAGAGTTCAAGTCTGTGTACAGATTTGCACTAATTTTAGATGAGAAGGCTGAACAACTCCCCCCACCATTCCTAAGTTTCCCCCAAGCTCAGGACTTCAATTCCCACCAATCCTCACTATGGAAATCTCTGCCCTAAAAAGCTCTTCCTCCCCCCCACCCTAACCCCCCCCCCAAAAAATAAAACCCTGTGTAAAGGCTGTGTTTGCCCAGTTCTCTGCCATCTTCTCCTGGGAGCAGAGGCAGCCACTCCTCTATTCATACCTCCTCTTCTGGATTCGTCCCGCCAGTAAGTCTGTTGTGACTCTCTCATCAGAAGAAGAAGCAATGAAGAAGAAGAGAAGAAAGAAGCAGTGGAGAAGGAGCAGAGCTTCAGCTCCTAAGTCCCTCAGCCTATGGGGGGTAATCCTCCTCTAGGAGCTGCATCAGCTGGAGAAAGAGCAGGGCTCAGGCTCCAAAGGTCCTCAGCTCATCAGGGGTTGGGGCTGTCTTCCCTTGGGAACTGCATTGGCTGGAGAAGGAGCGGGGCTGTGGTCCTTAGCTCCTTGGTTCATCAGAGGTTGGTTAACCTTTCCCTAGAGCTGCAACAGTTGGAGAAGGAGCAGGGCTCAGACTCCTAAGCTCCTTAGCTCGTAAGCAGTTGGGGTAACCCTCTCCTGAGAGCTGCCGTGTCTCTGCTCAGGAGGCCTCCTCCCAGAGCTATATGGTTCCTGGGCTCCCATGCCTCGGGATACCCTTCCCTTTCCTGGACACCTTCTCACCTGATCAAGAAGGCAAACACAACCAACCCCGCCAAGTGGATGAGTTCCAGAGTCAGTGAGAGAGCCTCACCTAAAAAAAAAATTAAGGTAGGTAGAGATCTAGGAAGAAAACCAACATCAACCTTTGACCTCCATATGCATGCTCACATACAGGCACAGAATGTCACATGCACAAAGCACCCACATGAGCACAAATACACCACATACACAAATACACGCAAAGAAGCATTGACATGAAAGCATTCTCTGTGCTACCCCAGGATGGTCTTCCCGTTATTTTCTGTTTATCTTTGTTGTTTTTGTTGAAACAAGATCTTAACTATGTAGCCCTGGTAGCCTGGAACTTACACAGATATGCTTGCCTCTGCATCCGAAGGGCTAAAGGGAAGCACCACCATGCTGTGATGACTTTTCTTTGCTGAGCTCCTAGACACACCGGCTCTATCATCAGTACTCTACCAGTAGTCTCTTGGGATCAGCACTCCAAGTTACTGATGGGAAGTGTGGGGGTCAAAGCAATGGAGTCTTTGTGTCAGAGCCAGCCAGCAGATCTGAGCTTAAATGAAACAACTGTGTTATTGCTGGACATCTAGGCTGTTGGAGGTGAGGCGTGATCCTTATCTCACTGAATGAGAGTAAGAACATCACAAAGATGGCTAAAATCTTTTCCAGGTCTTAGAGTTCAAGGCTTTCCTTTGGACAGCCTCCTGTTTCTCTTTGTTCATTCTCAACTCTGCTATGTGTGAACGTTCCTATATTTTGATATTGTTAGCATCCAGTGGCACAGAGGAAATGGCAATAGGCTAGGGCAAGATTCCAAGGACAGTCTGAGGTCAGGAAAGCAAATACAACCACCGAGGGACCACACCTATGGAATAAGTCTCCTTGGCACCAGAGTTAACCAAGCAGCTCAGCTAAACTCTAGACTGAATTCTAGTTTATTGGGAAGAATTGGCTGTTCCTGCTCTGAACCAAAAAGCTATCCCAACAATTGATGCAGCATCAAGGTCCATGGAATGGGATCATGTTGGCCCTTCAGCAGACTTCCACAGCCAGTCTAGCTAGAGCTTCCCTGTGGCCAGGTGGGCACTGCTGTAGGAAAGAGGACTATATGGTGAGTTTCTTTCACCTTTTGCCTCCCAGAACTGATAGATAGATAAACAGATAGATAGATGATACATAGATAAGTAGATAGATATAAATGTATGGTTTGTCTTCTCCACTTAAGTTAATGAGCACAGAACTGAGGTAGAGCTTTGACTGAGAAACAAGAATGTTGTAGTCTGTATTTTGAGCTCCATTGACATAGTGGAGATTTCAATAGCCAATGAGAATGTGATTATCATTGACCTAGGCTGGCTCTTCCAACCAGTTCTGAGTTGGAGATTCCCAGACAGGTGATGTATAAAGAGGAGTCCTCTAAGAAGAGAGCAGAGACAGAAAGCCGATGGAGCTGGGAAAGAATGCACAAGCATGTGCCTACATCAGCAACCAACTTCTGCCTGACCTCATGGGGAACTCTGGATCATAAACTACACCACGGTAATGGCCCCCACTCAGGAAAAGTTGTTGATGGCTTTTTGTGCCTCCCTGTCAGCTCCATTCAGCCAAGGACTCTTCTGGAGACTGTGAAGTGACATTGAGAAGCCCAAACCCCAAACAGCTGGGCAGTTGGCACCATCTACTTTGCAGGGTACTACACTGGGCACTTTGGGAGAAAGAAATAGAGAAGATCTGACACCGAAAAGTCTACAGTTTGGATGGGGAAATATGGCAAATAAGCTTTCTGAGGTCCAAGTGGAAGACCCTCAGAGTTCCCATGGTGAGTCCTCAGAGATCCAGTTCCAGCTCGCGTGCTATTGACTCCTTACTGCTGACATCCTCTCGCTGTCTCTCCCTTAACTGAGAGACTCTTAGGAGTCCCCAAGACCCCCTTTAGGTTTATTGATTTACTGTAAGGACTTGGAAAAGCTGGAGCATGCACCCTTACGGTGTGGTACACAGATCTGGGTTCACAAGGGAAGAGGCACATCAATGACAAATAAGAGAAACCAGCAACAAGCTTCCAGGTGCCACCTCCCAGGACAGTCACCTGTGGGTGGGCTTAATAGTGACAGCAACAGTGCAGAATGACTCGTGGTAACATACTGTTTACCAGGGTATTCCACTTGAGCCTTGAGCCCTCCATCTTAATGGGGCACAATCAGTCACGTGATCACGCAGTGCCAAAGGGATTGACCTTAGCTGCTGGATCTCCAGATGCCTCCTCCCTGGAGATCAGACCTGATTTCCAGGCCTCAGAGGAGCACAGAACTCCGATCAAAGGTCTAGACACATTATTTTCCAAGAGCTCAGACATTCTACTCAGGATCCAGTCGAGAACCAGTCCTCCTAGATACTAGACTTTGTTAGGAATGTGCAGGTTTTGAGCAACCAAAGCCTGCTGAGTTACCCTTTACTTCGAAGTGACATTGAATACAGTTGTGTCTCCTACAATTCCAAAGTTATGGGGGTTTTTGCCTTATAGGAAAATACAGCTAACCAGAGGCAGTAAGTCATTACATTATTGGTGATCCTGTTTGGTTCCACGTGCCTACATACTTTTAAGCATATATTGCGTTGTTAAAATGTCATAATAGAAAGCACACATGCGGGGCAGAGCAATTCTGAGATTCCTTTATCTTATTAACTCATTCCATGTTTACAAAAGCTGGACCTGTTGATGAATTTACAAGGTACCCTGATGCTCATTCTGTTGTCATGGTTATTATCCCTGGGGCATGATGGGATGCTTCAGGAAGCAATTGCTTCAGACTACCCCAGAGAAGTTCTGCAGCAGAGCTGAAGACTTCAAGGATTCCTGGCTGTGAAGGTCTGTATGTCAGCCACGTGAAGAAAAGGCAAGGTAAGCGATGAACGTCAGCAGCCATTCATCTCTGAATGATGTTCCCCAGGTACATCAACAGCTGTATTGCAGCTCCAACCCCCAGATGATAGCAGGAGAGGCGTGCACAGTGTCTACAGCCCAGGACTATGGAAGTAGAAAGGAGGGCAAGGTATGACTTCTCACCAACAGGCTCCCACAGGTGTGGCTGAAGGATTCCATGGTTCATTTGATTTGTCAGTTTGTCTGGGCCACAATGTTGTGGAAGTTACAGTGTTTTGCAGCATGTAAATCCCTGTACTGCTCTATGGGCCAGGATTCCTCGGAGAAAGAAACACAATCAATACTAATAAGGTGTGTGTGTGTGTGTGTGTGTGTGTGTGTGTGTGTGTGTTTCATATGTGCATGACATGAGTGTGGGAGGCGTGGGTAAAGAGGCTGGAGGTCAGAGGTCAACAATGTAGAGTTGGTTCTCTCCTTCACCCTTTATAGGAGCTCTGGGGATTGAACTCAGGTCGCCCTGCCTTCCTGCACAGACCATGGGCCTCTACCTGCTGAGACTTCTGGATTTATTGAATTTAAGGAATTATGGAGGCTAGTACAGCCTACATCTCCAGGGCATGCTGCAGGCCAGGGACCAGCAAGCACCGATGTTGAGGTTTATGCGGGGATGCCCTCTGCTGGCAGGAGGAAGTCATTACTATGTTCTGCGTAAGCTTTGATTAAGGAGTCCAACCACACTGATGAAAGCAGCCTACTTAACCTAAAGTCCACTTATCAAGATATGAATCCCGTGCGAAAATACTTTCACATTAGCATCCGAACAACATCAGATGAAATCACCCAGCATTACTTGCCCATTTAAAGACAAAAATCTGCCACAAAGACGCTAAGCCTTTGGAGTATTTATCCAGTCTAAAACAGGTCCCTGTTCCCCGAAAGCACACCAACTACTCTCATGGCCCCACAGAGAAGGGTCCTGCCTTCAGGATTGCGCTGTGCTGACTATCCTTGCCACACCTGATGCAGTAACCAGCTTCCAGACCAAACTGGTAAATTACAGTCTGTGTTTTGGGAATATAGTTTGAAGACTCAGATGTGTGCGTTGGGATCGGGGGGGGGGGGGGGGGGCGGTCAGTCTTTTGTTGTTGCATGAATTGAACTGTGGACAGAGCTCTAGGATACTTTTATAAGGCCTACATCTGGACAATGGAACGGTGAACCTGCCTGGGGAGACAATGAATGCCCCATGAGAGAAGATGGACGCAGAACCTCCTCCTCCTCCTCAGCTCTACAGGGGCCAGAGAGTTCTGCACTGTATGAGGCGTGCCTTCAGCCTAGCTCGGACAAGTGGTCTTTGTTTTCAATGTTCTTGAACCAGTTGTCCTCCCTGGGGAAAAAAAAATCCCAGAAACCAGAGCCGGGAGGCAGCCACTGCAAGTCATTTTCCATCACTCTGTAAGCAGGGGAGTTTGTCCCTCAGCAAACATTCCCTGATGGAGTAAAGAAGGGCCTTTAATAGCTGGGTCTCTTTAAATTAAAAGCATTGCCACAGAGCCAGGCATGGTGACTCAGTCTTTAATCCCAGCTCTCAGGAGGCAAAAGCAGGTGGGTCTCTGTGAGTTCAAGTCCAGCCTGGTCTACATAGTGAGTTCTAGAACACCCAGGGCTATAGAGAGAGACCTTGTCTCAAAAAATCAAATAATAATAATAATAATAACAATAATAATAATACCACTGAACAGCTCACTCACCACCTGCAAGGACTTTTAAATAAAATTAAGAGTGTTGAAGGTGGGAAAGATCCCCTCCCACATGCTCGGACAGGCAAACTGACAGACAAGAAGTCCCACAGGAAGCTGGTAGCCTCTAAGTCATGACTTTGTGTTGTTTTTTTACAGCATGATGTTTGGTCTTGGGACTAAGGACATTGATTGTTGTTGAAAAAGCCAATTCTGGTACCCTTCTCT
The DNA here is from genome assembly GCF_907164565.1 of Psammomys obesus. NCBI lineage: Eukaryota > Metazoa > Chordata > Mammalia > Rodentia > Muridae > Psammomys > Psammomys obesus. The sequence goes on along the minus strand of NW_026596040.1, from coordinate 34,524,962 downwards.
TTTGCCTCTCTCCTCTAGAAGCTGAAAGGTGGCTTTCTCGGGGAGTAATCCTCAGCACGTGACCCAGCTTAGCACGATACAAAAAGATGCTCCCTGAGAAACTTGTCAATACTCAAAATTTAAAAGGGCCTTGCCAAAAGAATACCTTTTACTATCTGCTTTTCTTGTTTAAACAGACATGATATACTGGAACTGCAGCAACCATCTTGAGATCTGGAGGCAACAACCCAAAGACAATGGAGAACAAATAGGAAGAGCCCAAGTCAGTCGTGGCATCATCAAAGTTGCTGAGTCAGCCCTTGAAACACCCAGCTACAGGTTTTTATTAAGAAGGCAATAAATGCCCTTATGATAAAGCCAGTCTTCCCATGCATCTGAGGGCATCCCAGTGAATCCGGGGCTAATTTGAAAGTCCCCGATTCCTTCTCTGTTTTGCTCTTCCTCCTTCAGCCCGGGTTACCCATATAATTCCTTGTATTACAAGAGCAAAAGTTTCAAAACACATATGCTTGATACTTTTCTGTTGCTACAGTAACCATGACCAGGAACTCTCACAGAAAAGAGTTTATTTTGGATTTTGGGTCCATGGGGGTGGGCCCATAATGATGGGAAGCCATGGCAACAGGTGACGGGGGCAGGAAGCTGAGAGGTCCCATCTCCACCGTGTGCTAATAGCCAGGTGGATAATCTGGAAGTGAGGTGAAGCTGTAACCTCAAGCCCAACTCCAGTGACATACTTCCTCCAGCCAGGGCATCCCAAAGGTTTTATAACCTTTCTCAACAGCACCACCACCCGTTGGGGTACACTGTGTAAAAGTATGTCTCTGTATATTCAATTTTTTATTGCTAAACCGGCAGAAAGTTACCTGCTGGCAGGGTTTTCTATGGCCCACTTTCCAGTTTTCTATTTTGTAAATACTCGTTTTTTCCTCTCCTGCCTAAGACAACCTAGAACGTATCAGAGATTGTCTGATACGTAATTGGCTGTAATAAAGGTCTGACGGCCAATAGCTGGGCAGGGGGTGGAGCGCAGAACTTCTGAGAGAGAGAGAGAGAGAGAGAGAGAGAGAGAGAGAGAGAGAGAGAGACACTGGGAGAAAAAGGCAAGCTTGGGAGATGGCGGCCTCAGAGCTGACAGGGACGGACTGCGGCCGAGCAGAGAGGTAGATCTAGCCACGTAGCTTGACGTAATGCCAGGATTAGTTGGATTCAGTTAGGTGAGCTAGCTGGGAGACAGCCAGGCAAAAGGCCTAAGCTTGAGACTATACTCAAAGATTCCATGTCATTATTTTACCACTGGGTCTGAGAGTGTCCTGCCCTACGCACCAAGCATTCAAATACATGAACTTGTGGGGGACATTTCTCACTCAAACCACCGTGTACAGAGAGTTGTCCGACAGCCATCTCACCTCCTTCTGCCACCAGCGACACTGTTCCAACTGTATTGTCTTTGAGATGGGGTTCTCTAGAAATGCCATCTCTGTGGGTTGTTTAGTGAGGTAGCTACCTGACAGCCCACTCAAGAATGTCAGGGACTGGAGGGATGGCTCAGTGGTTAATAGCACTGGTTGCTTTTTCAGTGTACACACGTACACTGGTGTACGTGGGCACCAGGCACACGTACATACATGCACACAAATGCTCACACACATAAAATTTTTTAAAAGAAATTATTCTGAAAGAATTAAAACAAAACAAAACAAAAACCAACAACAACAACAAAAAAATATATCCCAACCTCAGTTGGACTCTAAGCCTCACTCCTTTGCTATACTGTCTACTAGGTTCTGAACCAAATGATTTGCTGGAAGAGAAAAGACATCTACCAGGGAAAATTCTTCCTGCGGGCCCCTGGCCTCTTGACTCCCCATCATATTTCTTTTTAATAGGGGTCGCATCAATGAAAGGCAGGAAGATACGGGTACCATTCAGGTCCACCCAGAAGACTTGAAAACCACCCCTGGTCCCCCTAACTCATAGACCATGAACTCCATCTGGGACAGCACGGCTTAGAGAGCTATCTACAATATGAAGAAACTAAAGCCTTTCTCTACCCCTCCATCTTCTCTGTACACCTTGTGTATGGCTGGTGCCCCCTGGAATTACAGTCACAGATGGTTCCAAGCCACCACGTAGGCTCTGGTCCTCTGAAGGAAACAAGTGCTCTTCACCACTGAGCCATCTCTCTGACTCCTGCCTGTCCTTCTCATCAACACCCACCTAGGCTGCCATTTTGAAATAAATGCTTTCTGGTGGAAGTTCCCATCCTCACTGTCCAATCCAATGGCTACCGGCCACACCTGACTAGTGAGCATGAGCAGTACATCTAGTCCATATAGAGATGCATCATTTAAGGAAGGAAACACCTTTTCCTCCACCTTTTGAGATTTTGTGGCTAGAGCCCGAGAAATTAAACCTAGAAGACAGGTTAATGGGAGAAAAGCAAAGTTTGTGATCCTGTGAAGCAGGTGGCACTCAGGAGAAATACTAACTGATAAGTAACTCAAATTGTTGCTTTCCTTCACTATCTGCTGTTTGCCTGTAACTCAAAATCATCATTATGCCAGAGTGCCATACTTGAGGGCACCATATTCGGATCCGTTCTCCTGTAAGTGTGAAATATATTCCAAATGGCTGGAATGTGGCATGCACCCCCTCTCCCCAGGCTCACCAGTCTGAATACTAGGTTCCCAACAGGTGGCACTGTTTTGTAAGGCCCTTGGGAGGCTGGGCTTAGTTGGAGGAACTGAGTCATGGAGGAGCTGAGTTATTGAGCGAGGGATCTTGAACGTTATAGACCAGCCCAGTGTGCAGCCTGAGCTCTCTGCTTCACCACAATGTTAGAACAAACCATACAATAAGCATCTGCAGCCACAGCTGGAACTGCCCACCACAGTCCCTTTGCACCACAATGGATGGATTGTATCCCCTGCGCTAAAAGCCCAAGCAAACGTCGTCCTTAAGCTGATTCTGTCATGTCAAAAGAAAAGTGATACACTGGGTGTCTAAAACTGTTTGCAAGCAATTAAATAGCAATTAAAAATATAGTGTTTATTAGACAGATACAACAGTGTCTCTCAAAGTCAGAGGTGAAGAAGAACTGACAGGAGCTGTTCTTAAACTCCAGGAAAGCAGACAATCAAGGCTCATCTCACAAGTTCCTGTGCAAAGGACCTATTGTCGCTTGTATTTTGGCCCAGCTGTTTTGATTCCACTCAAAGCCCTGAACCTGAACAATGTCCTTCTGCTTCATCTGAGTTTAATACAATCCACCACTGAACTCCATAAGACAGTGTACAGAATCAAGATGACCCACTTACCAGATTATGGGTGATTCATTTTCTCTCCAGTGGTGCCAGACATATTTTATGTTGGAGTCTCATGGCTCTAAGCTGTGATTTATTTATTAGACTTGATAATGAGAGCTGTCTACCTTGAGCATGGAGAGGAAATTCAGCCTGACTCTGAAAGTAGAAGGAGCTGCTGTCAAGTACATTCTCTGATTTACTGTAGGGGCGGGGAGAGGCAAGCATTGTCCTTGGGGACAAGAGGCATGCAACTTGTCCCTTAGCTTGCAAAATAAGGTCAAGGTGAACCCATAATTACGAAGATCTGCACATTGCCTATCTTCTGCAGGGTTATAGGAATAAAACTTCATCCTTTAAAGACCTGATGGACTCACTCAGATAGCCAAGGCTATGACACTTGTGAAAGTGGCAGACGGCCCTCTGAATGCGCAGTCGAAGCTCTGCAAAGATCTGCTATTCTGTCCCATCTCACCCCAAGTCTGGTCTGTCCTCAGGTGCCAAGATCTATCCACCACATCAGTCCCACTGAGAGCACATGAAATTAGGTTACCTCAAAGGCACAATACACTAGCATGAAGTCTCTCTCTTAGCTCAGAAAGTGATGGCATCCAGATAAGTATTAGTGACAGGGGCAGCAAATGTGAGAATTTGGAACAGCCCTCCAAGGAACAGAGATGATGAGTAGGTGGAAGGATCAATGATAGATCTCCACAAGGATAACCTTCCTGGGGAAAGCTGTTTTGGTTTGGTTATTGTTGTTATTGTGTTGTTGTTTTATTTTGTCTTTTCAGGACATAAAAATCATATATATTTTCCAAAAGAGGAAGAGATAGTTCAGTCCAGGAAGCTGAATCTAAGGACAGATGGCGATGAGAAGACCCTGGGTACACACCTTGGACCACAATTCCTCACCTAGACCCAGTTCCTCACCTGGACCACAATTATTTGAGAGTACTCATTCTGCAGGCAATGCATCCCTAGGTCAGCCTGACCTTCTGTAAGTAGTGAATAATGTCCTGTGTGAATATGTATAGTTGTATGAGCACAACCATGTCAGGGATGCTAATGCCTCAGACCCATGAGGGAGTGGGGAGCAAGGCCTTCCTCTAGTCCAAGTGCAAACATTGACAGTGTGTGCAGAAACGATCCACCGTGGCTTTCTCCCTCTGGGGTGTTTCCTGCCTGAAAACTGCTCCCTTACTGAGACGGCTCCTGCTTGTTCATCTATACCGTAAAACCCACCTCCTTGTTCGGCTGTATGCAATGACCAACCCTGTCTCTTGTTCTTCTCAAGGTAATCAACACCCTGAGACTCTGAAGTGCTGTGCCTTCTCCATGAGAGAGCCCAGTCTGCCCGATCCCAGCTTTTCTGTGTGTCCTTGTCTTTGTCCTTTCTTCATTCCTTCACTGCTCCAGTTGGTTCAATCCTTGGAGCTGTCTGGCACTTTTGTAGATCACTCCTCAGCGGGAAAGTCTAAGTCTAAAGAACAAGGTCTTTTAGTTTCCGGGCCTAGAACAGTTCAAGGTGATTAAGAGCAAATGGTGTGTCTTTGGTCCTTGTTTTGGTGGTGGTGGTAGTGATTGTTTGTCTGTCTGGCTGCCTAGCTAGCTGGCTGTCTGGCTGTCTGGCTGGCTATTAGCTGGCTGGCTGGCTGGCTGGTTGGTTGGTTGGTTGGTTGAGTTGGGAAGATACTAAGCTGGAAATTACTAGCACCTTAGGGTCCTTTTTAAGCAAACTGAAACCCCCTGTAAACAGTAAAGTGATATATGATCTTAAATTGTCAGAAATTGCCAACTGACCTCTAACAGAAGCCAACTGTAGGCAACCAAGAAATGTCTATACTTGCCTCCCCTACTCTTCCCATTTATTTCTATGTAGAACCATTGCTCTTTTTTTTAAAGCTGAGCTGTCAAAGTCTCTTTTGGATCATGAGCTGTCTTTTGAGACAAACAAAGCCTGCTAAGTTTATCTGTGGCATTTCCTCTGACCACCTCATCTTTCCAGCTATAGTTTGGCTCTTCTCTTGTGTTCCTCTGAGATAAAGGATTGCTCCCCACGGTGGTGCTACTAGAAGACAGTGGAGTATTTAAAAGGTGGGGCCTCATAGGGAGCTTTTGGGGACACTAGTAAATTAAGTCTTAAAAGGAATCTTGCGACTCCCTCCTCTTTCCTTACAATCCATGAAGTGAGTGGCTCTCCTCTAGCAAATATGTGCTCTACCATGCATTCCTGCCTTGCCGCAGGCCCAAGAGGAATCAGGCCAAGTAACCATGGACTGGAATCCTCATAACCAAGTTATTTATCTCAGATACTTGTTATAGTATCAGAAAGTTGACTGACATGTTACCTGACTTCCAGCCCTAGCCAATCCCCCCCCCCCAATGATTCCTGAAGTTAGGTACACCTTTCTGTGACCCTCTCCAAACGAAGCATCTTGGCTACCCTACCCCCTTTTATTTCAGCTCAGGCTCTGTACGATCATGTGCTGTGGAGGTCATAAGAGCCTAATGTCTAAGCTGCACTGGCCACAGGGACTTAATGATGAGCCTCTTCCTGTGGCTCCCAGGGCACCCATAAATTATCTAGCCATGTCATCTCTCTCTCTTCTGCCTACTGCTTTGATGCTTTCTTCCCTTAGACAGAGGTGAGGAAGGAACTCTGTCTCTTTAGGCAGATGGACTCCCAACTGGGTGCTCCCTACTGGGTAGCCAAGCAAGCTCAGGCCTGCTTCTCTCTGTGTGTCAGAGTGCCTGCTGGGTGGAAGGCTGGTTCTTGGCTTTTCTAGAAAGAAAGTCTGTTGACTTAAGAGAGGAAGGGGGAGGCTTGCTAGGGCTGTGAAGCTGAAGCTCTGTGAAGGGAGCCTGGCTGTGAGGGTGATTGCCCTGCAGCCCACCAGCTGCTCTCTGCCTGCTCTGGCCACCTGCACACTACTCAGCTTTGAAATCTGAATGCTGGAATCCAGCCCCATGGCCAGAGCAAGCCCAGCAGAGAACCACTGTTAACACCTCTGGCTGCTTGCTGGGAAATGTCCAAGTTACTTGGTGTAATTTCTGTTTTCCCTTCTCTCTTCACGCCCCTCCGAGCTGGCCACAGGCCAAAATCAATCACCTCCCCGCCTTCCCACAGAGATTTGTCTCACCTGCTTCTGCCTGGCTTGGGGGAAACTTTTCACTTGCACAGACCAGCAGGGCTACAGATCCGGCTGTTAGGATTCCAGGGCCTGAAATCCAGGAATTGACTTTTGGCCAGGAGTGTGGAGGCTGGGCTAACAACAGAATCAAGCTCCAGTTCTCTGCTCCTCCATCAGACACATCTGTCTTGTATCAGATGGGTCCCAGTCGCGCCCACAGAAACTGACTAAACTCCAGATGCAGCCTGCTTACCTAAGAAGTGACATAGGGTCAGGCTGCTGAGATGATAAAGCACCCCAGGTTTTCAGTACCTTTGTGTGTGCCGTCTGTGGGTTGCAGGGGTTGAGGGTAGGGGGGACCCCACAGCTCTCATCTTAAAGGGAATCAGAGAAAGTTTGTTCAGGAGCCATTTCGAGTGGCCATGGCTTGAGAACACAGACTTAGGGTTACCCTGAATTGCATGTTCCAACATGGAAGTAATTTCAGGAAGTTTTTGCAGTTTTACAGAACAACAACAACAAAAATGTTGTAAATCGAGGCAAGTTTAACATACATTACTGGGTACAGCAAGACGAGGGAAGTTTGTCTAGGTCCACAACACTATCTGGTAACATTCTTAGCTTCCAGGTCGGGGCAAGTCAGTGGTCTGCGGAGTTAATAGAGTCTAAAAGGTTTCTATCTACTAGTCACAAGATGGTAGTTCAGACACAGAGGTAGGCAAGGGGTGGCTGTTCTGGAGGCCAGAACTAACCCAAGATAAGGTAACTAGCCTCTTGGACCTACAGCACTGCAACCTCTCCACAGTGCCAAAGGTCTAGTGTCGGTCAGCTTCAGCACACACAGCTTCCTTACAGTCAGGATCCAGGGTCATACCGGGATTTTCATGGGAGCGAATTTGTTTTATGCGTGACAGAAGTGCCCTGACTTGATGCTGTGTGGAGGTCAACAGGCTGCCAGAGGCCAGGCCATTCTACCTCCCTCAGTATAGATGCATAGGGAAGGCAAGAAAGGCCCACACACCTACTCTCAGCCTGTCTTCTCGGCTACCAAAGGCCCCAGAGTTATACAGAGGAAGAATTGAGTAGGGACAAGAGTTAGCCAGGCTTGGTGGCACTTAGAGACGCTGAGAGATTGTACCATCTGTGTCCGTTATCTGGTCTGTGAGGTCCTACTGACTCCTGTAAAGTCAGTACTGTGTGAGGGGCAATCTGCTTCCCCACAAACATGGTTTTTCCTACTTAGGAAAATAGTGCCATCACAGGGTGACCTTGCCACAGGCTGGTGTTCCTGGAACCTTGAGAACATCTCCCTCCTACCTTGCTGGCTTCAGCCTTGGATGGGAAAGACTACTGGCCTTGGGTGGACTCCGTAGCAGCTCTGTGAGAGTTCAACATACTAAGCACGCACTCTATTACCGTGTTACTGAGCTGCACCCTAGCCCCCACCATCCCATTAGATTATTGCTCTATGATGGCAAGCAAAGGCTAGAGATGAAAGACCTATAACCCCTGTGTCTTGACCTATGTTCTTTACACACACACACACACACACACACACACACACACACATACACACAAACCTTTGTCATTGTCTTTTGGATTTCCATACAAAATACCATTGGCAAAGTGGTTCTGGGCACCACCTATAGTACCAAAAACAATGAGAGAGAAAGAGACAGGTAGAGGACAGAGAGACAGACAGACAGAGACAGAAGACAGACAGTGTCCAGCCCCATCAGTCTCTAAACCTCAACATAATCAGGTCATCCTAAAGGAAAGCAACCATAAGGGTTTGTTAGATCCAGGTGAAGGGGAAAATGTCCTCAGGAGAAATGAAGGGAGAAGGCAGGAAGAAGTGATTGAGAGGAACATGCAAGGAGGGAAGGAAGGGACACAGAGATTTGTCTACAAAAATGGCTATGGCACTTTCTCGAGCAGCCAGCCCCCTGCCCCCGCTTTGCCAGGGATGCTCAGAGGACAGCTGTCCACTTTGGCCTCCCACACTCTCACTGTGTTTGTGCAACCCCAGCGTTTATAGAGCCACACTTCCATCCATATCAGAGAAGAGAAGACACTAGCAAGAATAGACTGAGTTTAGAAGTGAGAGATGCTGGCTTTTGAAAAGACACTCTACTGAACTGGCTTGGATTTCATACTTAAGCTTCTTAAGTCCACAGATAGGAAGAACTGTGGACATCTGGAATCCATGAGACAACTGTTGACTCAGCAAGTATTGCTCTAAAACCGTTCCCATCACTCAGAGCTTAGGTCAGGCCACCCAGTCTTGTGCCTCTAGGAAATAAAAATTGCTTCAATTATTTCCACAGTGTGATAATTTGGAGCAAGAGTCTATTATACCCTGGAGCTGGGCCAAGGGCTAGGGAAACTAAGGTCACCATGATAGCCTTGGCCCATAGAGGAGTGTCTAGCTTGTGCAAAGCAGGCATTTCCTTATGATCTCCCTATCAGAGAAAAGCAGGAAGATTCCAGGTAAGAGCCATCAGGGGAGAAGGCTCAGTGTTGTTTCATGATAGTAATGGAAGTTTGGAGAAACTGTATGAGGTATGGGAAAATGTGGGATGTGCCTTTCCTGTGCTATGCTGCTGACTCCCTCCTTCCCAAACCGTTTCTGCCTCTTAGCTGGTGGAGCCTGAGAAGGCACCAGTTGGCTGGTGAGACACAGGAAGTGAAAAGAGTGCTAAGCTGTTGCATACAGGAATGAAGGTATCTGGCTTCCTGGAACCAAGGACTTTGGGTGAGAGAGGAACCCCATCACCCCATTCTCACTCACTGTATATGAATGTCCTTTTCTGATAGACAAAGCTAACCAAAGCCTCCAATAGATGCTTCTGGCTTGGGAGTGTTGAGATAAATTCTTTTCTCCTTCCTTCCTTCCTTCCTTCCTTCCTTCCTTCCTTCCTTCCTTCCTTCCTTCCCTCCTTCCCTCCCTCCCTCCCTATCTCCGTCCCTCCTCCCCTCCGTCCCTCCCTCCCTCTTCCCCTCCCTCCCTCCCTCCTCCCCTCCCACCCTCCCTCCCTTCCTCTCTCTCTTCTTTTACTTAGTAACTGTTTGTTGATCATCTGCTATTACACCAGGCACCATGACAATACAGAGATGAAGGAAGTGATAAGGTCCTGCTTTCAAGAAGCTTGCAATGCATTACAGTGTACCCCAACTTTTTTCACCTAGTATTATGGACTAGGTGATGATGGAATGTGTATCACATATCATGACAAATCAGAAGGCCACTCTGGCTATTGAGGACCAGCCTATATCCTTTGCTTGATTCAGCCTTCTCTTTGACCAGTCCCAAGGATGAAACAATTAACAGTTTAGAAAGCCATTTGCAGCAGCTCACTGGCTAGGGGAGTCCAGTTACGGGGTTCTGAGCTGATTTCTACTTAGAGTTCATGAGATTAAGATGATGAGGAACCAGAACCTGTAAGCACAAGACCTTAGAGGAGTGAGAACAGAGGTGCTTTAAACCATGACTGGAAACAAGAAGAAAACCAAAACCCTAAACAGACACAACCAGGACAGCAAATTCATATCATTCCTGCAATGAAGAGGGTTGGCTCTGTGCTCCCGTCCTTGAATGAGAGCAGCCTTGCTGTGGCTTTGACCCACAGCTGCAGCAACCAGCTTTGAACCCGCAAGGCCAGAAGAAGACTCTCATCCTTACCAATTTGCTTTTTGACCCAGCTTGCTTCTCAGCACCAAGGCAAAGGGCTTCTGGGAAGCGCTCAACACTCATCCATGTCCAGAGCCAGAAGTTCAAATGATTTGACAGTATGAAAGAAGAGTCAGGTCAGAAAAAGAAGACAGGTTCTCCTCCTCCGTTTTGGGGGAAGGGAAATCTGAGGCTCATCCCACAAAGATGCCAAGCTAGATAGAGCCTCAGATGCTCACAGCAGTGACCAACTCAACCGTGCTCCCGGATTTATTGTTCGCCTCCTGTTGCCTGCAGTCCCATGTTACAATAAGCCACCTGCCCACACTCTGTGCCAGCTCTGCTCTCTGGGAAGAGTGCAGATGTTCTAATAGGCACACATTATTTGGCCAAGACAAATACTAACCCACGAAAATCACCCCCAGATTTTACACCATAGTAACGCTATGGGTTTGATTTGTTTCATAATCTAGTCTCAGTTCAAATCATTCCCAGATTTAAAGAGCCCACAGGGCTGCTGTAACAAAGATTGTAAACTGGAGGACGGGGGGAATCCACACAACTGAAACATGTTCTCGAGCAGCTCCAGAAGTCAGAGTCTGAGATGAAGGCATTGACCCAGCCCTGCCCCCTGTGGGACCTTGAGTAGAAGCCTTCCTCGTGTCCCAGCTTCCGGTAGTGGCTGGTGGCCAGTAGCGTTCCTGACCCTGCAACTGTCAATTCAGTCTCTGCCCACAGCTTCACACGGTTGCCTCTCCGAGGCAGATGATCATCATCATCTGTCTCCAGATCATCATCTTCAACCACGTTTGTGTCCAAATGCACCCCCTTGCATAAAGATACTCCTTATGGCAGATTAGATCCTAGCAGGATGACCTCATCTTAGCTTGATTACCTACAAATGCAGTGTTCCCTAGAGAGAATGCTCGCTTTGGAGCAGATGCCTACACTGGGGAGAATTCTCACACAGGGGAGAATGTCCACAGTAGAAAATATGTCTGTTCAAATTGAAATTGAGTCACATTTGTCATGGGAAGTTGATTTTTTTTTCCCCCAGCAATCGTAGTGAAAAATTAACTTAGCAATGACATCACTCATCTGGCTCAAATTAACTCCACCTTTATAACAGTGCTGAGCACATTTTATTAATGTCAAGGTCGCAGATCAGTGGAGTATTTCTCCTTGCAGTATACAGCAGTCAGACAGGTTCTAATGGTCTGTCAGGCACAGTCTTACACAGTGATCTCACTGAATAGGTTACTTGAACTGAAGTTATGTATCACCTCATTCTTAAGTGATATGATCTCATACCCAATCCACAACCAGGCTGGTAGTCCATTCATCCTTTTTGCTATTATGCTACAAATTTTGTTAGCATGCATGTGTGCGTGTACGTGTGTGTTCACTTTGTGTGTGCACACACAGGGAAATCAGAGGACATGTTTGGGTGCCGTTCCCCAGGAACTGCCCACCTTTTGCCCTTTGTTTTTGAGTCAGGGTCTCTCACTAGCTGGGAAGTCATTGGGCACACAAGGCCAGCGTTAGTGACCACTGAGACCCAGGGGTCCACCTGTCTCTGCCTGCACCGAATTGGGATTGCAAGCACACATCACCACATCTGGCTTTCACATGGGCATTCACTATTCACTTTCACTGTTGCCATAAGAAATTTATAGGCGAAAAATAGCAAACCAAGGAGGCTGGTTCTGTTAGGAATGTGGAAGGGAAGCGGGGCCAAAGCAGACTAACGGGATGGATATGATCAACGTTCATTATAAAAACATATATTAGTTGCTTCCACATGGCTGCGACCAAAATACACCTGATAGAAACAAGAGGGGAAAGTTCTGACTCACAGTTTCAGAGTATTTCAGGTCACCATGGCAGGGAAAGCATGGTGCAGGAGAGGCATGTGTTGCCAGACAAGTGTGGCCTCTGTAATCCCAGCGCCTAGGAAGGTGATGGAGACAGCAAGGGGAGACTAGCAGAATTGGCATGCTTTGAAGGAAGCCACTTCCCATCACTCTCTGGCTTCCCATTGCATGAGCACTCATGCGTTCAGACATCCTTGCAAAATGCAAACATACAGGCAAACACTACACACACACACACACACACACCCAGAGTGGGACACAGCCTATTATTTATAAAACACTAAACCTTATCAGATTTTAAAGGTGGGGAGTGGGGAATAAGCAGGCACCAACCCAAGCCATCTTTGACTGCTTACAATGCTGTTTCCTGGATGGGCAGAATGCTAACAGCTACTGAATCCAAACTGCAACCAGGAAGGCATGACACTGAGAGCAAAATTCCAGCACTTTGGGGTGAGCAGAACTAAGCAAAATGAAATCATCACCACAAAAATCCAACTTTAAACATGCTGAAGGCATCTGTTTGTAAAGTACCACCTCTAAATTTACTGTAAGAAAATAAGGTGAGGGGCATAGGAGAAGAAGAGGGAGGGAGGGTAGGATTGGGAGAGGATGCGGGAGGGGACTACAGCTGGGATACAAACTGAATAAACTGTAAGTAATAAAAATAAAATAAAGAAAAAATAAAATAAGGCTTTGATTGTTCATTACTTTTCATTGATCTGAAGTTGAAGCATCCTAATTAATATATATATATATATATATAAAACCCATCTTATACATAAGGAAGTTGTAGGCAGGAGACTTTCAGCTACTTGCCCAAGAACACACAGCTCAAGAGAGATATATCTGGGGCCTGGAGGGATGGCTCAGTAGTTAAGAGCACTGGCTGCCCTTCCAGAGGTCCTGAATTCAATTCTCAACAACTACGTGGCAGCAAACAACCATTTATAATGAAATCCGATGCCTTCTTCTAGCATGTAGGCATACATGCAGACAGAGCACTCATACATAAAATACATAAGTAAATACAATATGAGAGAGTGTGAAACAGGAATCAAGCCTCATCCCTTAACTCCTAACAGTCCTCAGACTATCCATCTCATAGGTCATGGCAGAGATATTGGTGACAGAGTTCTGCTTTGGTGAGGCACTGGCTGTGCCGGGGGAACTCAGGACTGCAGGCAATCTCCAGGGATTTCAAGGGGCCACTAAGATAGAACGGTAGCCTCCAGAAGAGAGTAATCAAAACCCTGCTGCTTGAGTAATGCCATTCAAGCAGATGTCTTGGGCAGATTTGGAGTGGATTCTCCCCAACTCAGCTTCTGGATGAGAATGTGGCTCGAGTCACACACAGACTGCCTTGTGGCACTGAACCATGGACCCAGTGTTGAGGCCTGCTCTTTGTAACATAGCTGAAACCATTTTGTATTCAGAAGCCATATTAGTTCATAAGGTGAAATTCAAAAAATTTTAACTCTGCTTCCCAGAAGTAGTTATTCATAGCTGACACTAACAAACCCTGCCAGAGGGTCAAGTTAACCTTATATTTTCCTATGACTCAGTGGTGTCATAAATACTCCGTCATCTCCACACTTGGCTACACTTTGGTTGCATTCTGTGTATCTCTACACTTGGCTGCACCCTGGTTGTATTCCGGAAGACCACACTCTAACCACCACCTCACTTAGCTCCCTTGGGACCAGTCAGTGTAAAGGTGAGCTGATAAGATGTTTGCCTAGTCAGCCAAGATGAACTTAAAATGTATTACTGCCTGCTCCCCTTGTCTTCCGTCCCTGATTTTCCTATAAAAAGGCTGCCCTGAAAGCAGAGGAGTCACAGTCAGGTTCCCGAGTCCTTTCTGTGGCCCTGATTGTGATCAGCTTGGGACAGGTGTTCAATAAACAATCTATATCTGACCAAGACTGGAGTCTGAGTGGTTTGTGTGGTTATTCTTGGGCTACAACACCAGCTCTACTGTGCCTGAGTTCCTGACCCACTGGAAGAGTTAACTAATAAATTGGTGATTTTTTAAAAGCTACTAAATTTGTGATAGTTTGTTACACAGCAGCAGAAAATGAACCTCCTGTTTCTTGCTGGAGCCATGCTTTCATTTCCTACAGCTGTCTAAGTTCTATTTTACAAATCCTGACATAAACACAAGCTATGAAGCCTTGTGTTTCAGATCTAGAAACAATGATTCTGGAGGGAAAAGTCTGTGGACGGTTCTCATCTTTTTGCTTGGATTGGAAAATGTGGTCGAAAAATATGTCTCCTAAGCAGAATCTAATTAGTTTTTCTTGAGACCTTTTTGCCATTCTGATTAGCATGCAGTTTGATTTTTTTCACTTGTCTCCCTGGGTTATAAACAGTTTCTGTTGTCTAGTGCTATTTTCCAGAGGGACTTGTGGCACCAAGCACTGTCAGGTCCAGTTATTGGCTTCCTCATGCGAGAGATCTCTAACGCAGTAAATCTATGCAATCCTCCATCACGATGTATAGCAGGCACTGGAGCGACGACTCGGGGCATTAAGTGCTTAGCTGTGCAAGCACGAGGGCCTGAGTTTGGATCTCAGCATCTACAGTGGCCACATCAGTAACCCCAGCTCTGGGAGACAGACATGGCATCCTAGGGACTCACTGCCCAGCCTTGCCAAAAGGTGAGCTCCGAGTTCGGTGAAAAGCCGTGTCCTAAAGGAGAGAAGTGGTTGAGGAAGACAACCTGAAGTCAACTGCTGACTTCTGCTCGTGCGTGCATGAGTGCTCAGACTTGTCAATCATGGAGATGTAGTTAAAACACAGCCTGTTGGTGAGAAGGAACCTCGTCATCCCAGCAGGCGAGAAGTCTGCTTGCTCCACTTATTCTTCTACAAGAAAATACCAGAGACAGACACTTCTCACAGTAGACAGGCTGAAAGGTCAATGCTCTGGCATCTGGCGTCTGGCCTTCTTGCTGTGCCCTCATGGGGCAGGAGGCTGAAGGGCGAAAAGGGCCAGACTCTGTGTCTTCACTTGGCAGAGGAGACTGCCTCCACTTCTACAGTCCCTTTCTGCAGCAGTGGCAATTTATCCACGAGGATGGAGCCATGCTGACTCAAAACCTTCCAAAGGACCTGTCTTCCAGCACTGTGCATTAAGTTTCCCCATAGGAATGGGGGGGGGGGGTTAGGTGCACACAGAGACACATAGTTCTTGCTATTTCTGTCCCAGTGACCACCATGTGTGAGGTTCTATTTGACTTTTTCCACAGAGCATTTGTTCTGTGCTTTCACACCATCACAGAATTCCCAGCCTCCTGGCATTCATTACTTATGCTTCCATCTTTGGCTGCCCATGGCCACTGAGGTTCATCCAAAGTCTGTTTGTCTTTTGGAGGGACTGGGTTTTGAGGAGGATAAAGTGGTTAACTGAGTCTTTTTAAGTTCATTTGGGGGTGACAGAAAGGACTGAGCTCTTCTGGAAGGTGTGTTTATGAGAACAGCTCAGGCGGTCAGGCAGTCAGACAGTCAGACGGTCAGGCGGTCAGGTGGTCAGGCTACAGTAGGCACACCCTGGCTGCTTCCCCAGCCTCCATTCATCCTCTGCTCTTGCCATCCAGCCTTGCATCCTCTGGGATGCAGGGGCTCTAGGCTAAGCTCAGAGTTTCCTTCGTGATGGTCCAGAGAGTTATTCTGAGAGACCCTGTTATGCAAGTAATTCGAACTAGAGTGCTTACCAAGACTTTATTGGGAACTGCTGAAGTTTTACTTTTTGTTTTTGTTTTTTTTGAGTCTGGGTTTCTCTGTATGGCCCTGGCTGTCCTGGAACTCACTTTGTAGACCAGGCTTGCCTCATATTCAGATATCTGCCTGCCTCTGCCTCCTGATTGAAGGCACATGACACCAGGTCCAACTGAAGTTTGGGTCTTGAATGTCCACCAAAGCCCATATGTTCAAGTCTTACTTAGCATCTTGTAGTACCATTGGGAGGGAAGACCTACAGGAAATATGTTATATGATCGCTGATATCCTTGAAGAGGTTATAAGGACCATGGCCTTATCTCTCCCTGGTTTCTGGTCACAGTGAGGTAAGCAGCGTTTGCTCCATGTTCTGCCTCACTGTTGGCTCCAAAACCAACCAACTATGGCTTGGAACACCTGACATCATCAGCAAAAATAAAGCTGTTTTCCTGGTAAGTTGTCATCCTACGTATATTGTCACATAATAGAAAGCTGAATGACACAAAAGGCTAGAGTACAGATTAAATTCTTCAGTTTAGAAAATGTGGAAAAGAGATGTGGAGGCCCAAAAAGTGGCTGCCATCCTGCTCCCATGCAAGCAGCCAGCCTGAGAATAGAGCTGACATGTCATAGGAACATGGCTAACAGAATCAGATAAACAGAGCCCAATCCCTGTCAAACCATGCCCCAAATCCTTCCCCACTAGGGTGTCCAGCTTCATGAGCTCTTAAACTCCCAGAGATTTTACTATTTTAATAGTCATTGTAGCTTTCTTTATTTGGAAAGCCAACATGAGGGATGTGATCTGGAAGGAAAAATCTGGTTACAGAAAAACCACTAAAAAATAATGAGGCAATGTGGCTTTAGAGGCGAAGTCTGTGGTAGGCCATGCGAGGTCCGCGAGGTCAGGGAATTGGTCAGAGCACCACTGAGGAAAATACATTGAGGTTGGATGTGATGGCGAATGCACATTGACAACTTGACAGAATCCAGAATCTCCTGAGAGATGGGCCTTTTGGCCTGCATATAGGGGGTTATCTTTATTATGTTAATTGATGTAGGATGAAGACCCTTGTTAATTGTGAGGAAAATTCCCTGGGCAGAGGATCCTGGGCTGAAGGGAATGATACAAGTGAGTTGAACACGTCATCATTGCTCTCTGCTTCTGGGCAATGGGTGCAGCATGGCCAGCTGCTTTGCAAAATTCCCTTCCACATACACATGGTGAACTGAGAGCCAAAACAAACCTCTCTCTCTCAGGTTGGTGGTATTTTATCACAGCTCCATGAGAAGACACTAAGGTGGCGAGGTTTGCTGTTCACAGACACATGGCTGGGTTCTTCCTTCACCTGGAACAAGCTGGTAGAGATCGGGCCAGGCACTGAGAGATATATTCTCCATTTTCACTGTTGATGGTGAATGAGAAAATATGTCAACATCTCTAAA
Organism: Psammomys obesus; assembly: GCF_907164565.1. NCBI lineage: Eukaryota > Metazoa > Chordata > Mammalia > Rodentia > Muridae > Psammomys > Psammomys obesus. The sequence goes on along the minus strand of NW_026596040.1, from coordinate 34,507,814 downwards.
ACGCTCTAGCCTTGCTTCACAGTGATCCTTCCAAAGTCTTTATAATCTAAGGCATTGTCTTTCCTTGCATAGCTCTTCTCCTTCTGTCTCTGTCCTATCTGAGGTTGTCTATTTAGACCGAAAGGGGCAACTTCTCAAGAGATTTGTAAAGAAGTCAACCTCATGCCATCTTTAGAGGCTGACTGTGTCTGTGACACTCGGGACTAGAGCTGGTTCTTTGTAGTGTCTGATCATCGGGAGTGACTTTCCATACTCGGAGCCTCATCACTATGCTCACATATCCATTAAATGCTCTTGAACACGCTTGCATCCTGCTTTTCGGGGCTTCTTCGCATGTCCCCTGGCCTGGAATACTCACTCTCTACCTATTTGTGAAGCGTATCTTCTCTCCTCTGCCAAGTGACCTTTGAGAAGGACAGTTGGAAAAGAATATTTTAAATAAAACAGGGCTTTTTGGTCCAGGAGCCAGCATTGCCAGCCTTGTTGACTTCTTTATCACTGTCAGAAACTCAGTCTTTACATGTTGAATTCTGTGCATTGTCCATTTGCCCTCATTAGAAGGGCACAGAGACCATGGGGGTATTTTTTCGTTGTATCTTTAGTGCTCAAAATAGGGCTGGATGTTCACACAAAACGTGTATGGTTAGATTTAGAGCCAAGAACACCGAGGTCAAGACATTGAGGAAGGAGGACGCACACTGTACGTAACTGGTGCTTCTGTTCCCCTTCTGTGTGCTTCCCTTGTAGCGATCCTGGATTCTGGCTGACAGTGGCTCTCTCTATCTCTCTCTTTGGTTTTCTCAAATACGGAGCAAGTTGGAAAACTGGGAAATGGGCTACAGGAGATGCGAGAGGTTAGTTGCACTGCAGTGTCATCCTAGCTGGGAAGAGATGGGGTAGACCGTGGCATTCTGTGAATATTTAAGCGCCCGAATGCCTGGCAACACAATAGAAAGGACATTTAGCAGGAGATTCAGCAAGTGTGGGAAAGGGGACAGTATGGATGGAAGTGAGGGCTAAGGGGAAGGCAAGCACAAAGATCGCTGTGGATTGAAGCAGAACAAGATGACTAACTGAAGAAAAAGTTCCCAAGATAAATATGCCGCCTATATTGTGTAAAATGATTGATGGCGGCATTAAAAAATGGCCAAGAAACAACACAAACAAGAACAATGGGAAAATGGACTACACTGGGGAGTGGATCCCTATAGTCCTCCAGAGAAGGAGGGAAGAGGAGGAGAGGAGGAATTTACCAGGTCCTTAAGAACACTGACCAACAAGGGAATAGGTACAGGTCAGATTACAACACAATAAACAGGAAAGCAACATCCATGTCAAGGCACACCACGGTAGCATCTTATGCAGCAGGCCCCAAAAGATCATTCCAGGAGTTGCTAGGGAGAGAGAGAATATGCAGCATGCCACGGTGAAGAGGTTGAGTGACTGGCCTTGTAGAATCTTAGGCTAAGGTCAGAGGCAAGCGAGCAAGCATGCAGTGAAGGACAAAGCTAACATCTGAATGTGAAGTGGCAGAACCCGGAGAGATGGGTCCATTAGCGAAGGACTTGTCCTGCAAGACCCACATTCAATCCCAGGAGGGAGAGAACGGACCCCCACACGCTGACACATCACACACACACAAACACATACATACTCACATACATGCATATACACACATACACACACACTCTAGGAGTGTGTATGTGCCCGCATGTGTGTGTGAGAGAGAGAGGATGTGTGTGTGTGTGACAGGGAATGTAAAAGTGGTGACAGGGAATTAGCCAGACCAAGAAAACAGGGGTGATGTTTCCTTTGGGAGCAGCCAGGCCACAGAGCATGCGCAGGGCAGGACACCTCCACAGTCTGGAAGTGAACCTGCAGCCAGAGCCTCAGGAAGGCAGGCTGTGGCTCCCCTGTAACGACGTGGGGGCACCTTGGGTAGTTAACAAGATTCCAGTAGATGCCTCTCTGAAGGGCTAGAGTTAGGAATGAAAAAGGCCTCTTGCTTTGCTGGAAAAGCCACCTCCCTGCCTCACCCCCAGCCCCCATCCCAGGCCCCTGCCCTGAAGAACAAAGTCTTTCTTGCTGCGGGAATTCCAAGGGTGGCCTGGGAATCCTAACCCTTTTGGGGCTTGGAAGAATGACTCTCCAAAGGCAGAAGGCAGGGTGCTGCTGCCCTCCCGTGGTCACTCACCGAACAGCTGTGACTTTATCCCTCTGACCTAGGCCACAAGCCCGAAGGTCTGTGGCCACCAAAGGCCACAGCAGTTCCAGGCTGTGTATGCTGGGCAGGCCTGGGGCTCTCAGGGACTGGGGTACCCCGGCTGTGAGGGCAGGTGCTCTCTGCTCTCGCTCGCTCCCTTTCTCACTCCAGCCCCGTGCCTGCACCTTCCATCCTCCGATGCAGCTGACCCTGCGGACGCTTTCAAACCCACTGCTCCTTTCCCAATGTTTATTGCACTTGGGTTTTCCAAGACTCTCCAGAAACGGGTCAAGGCTGTCAGCCAGGGCCTGCTTTCAACCCGAGTTGCGCATCGAACACGACTGGGGAGTTTTCACAGCCCAGACTCACCCGTGCCCCGCCTCTGATGGTTCATTCAGAATGTTTGAGAATGAGCCCTTTTCACCACCCTTCTGAGTGGGTTCTAAGCAACCGTGCCAGATTGGGGGCTGCCAAGAAGCCCGTGGGAAGCCTTATCCTTGACAGGGCCCTGGCTAGGGGCCCTGCATCAATACACTCAGCTGTGGCGACCGGAGGCCACCAGTCTGCGCCGGGCCGAAAAGAAACAGTTGAATGTAAAGCTGTGATTTCAGGAGACAAAGCTCAGGGGAGACGTTCTTGGTTTTCCGTGGAGATAATCCATATTCACGCTTACCTGTGGTGGCCTGGGTTCTGGATAGAATGATCCTGTTTGCAAACAAGGTTGTGGGGATAGACATTTTCTTGTGATCTCACACTGGTGAGTGGGGAGAACCTTGGGGTCCTGAGAGGCGTCATATTCTGCATATGTAGTGGGTTCCATACAGCCGCTGAGAGAGGCTACGAGTGAGTGTTCTGCCTATAGCGCGGACCTGAGTGCTCTGGTGCCCTTCCCACACCCAAGTCATTCCAGAGGCACCTGCTGCCCTGGGTCCTGCAGGAAGAAAGAATTCGGGTGCTTCCTCACTTCACTAATGGCTTCTACGCAAGCCTCCTCAACCCTCTTCCTTCCCTGTGCCTTTCAGTCTCTACTTGCTTTCTGGTTTCAGTTTTCCACCCCTGAGGACTTTCCCAGTTCAGTGCAGAGGAACTCATGACTTGGGAAAACTTCCATTTTCTTTTTTCGTCTCATCCTGTTCCGTTGGGGTCTAAGGGTATATGTGTGCCTCTATGTGTATTGTGTGGGGCTGTTCACCTGTGCATGCGTACGTGAAGGCCCAGAGGTCAACATCATGTACCTTCTATCATTCTTCACTTTATTATCTTATTATTATTATATATAATATATTATTAATAATATTATATATAATATTTTATTATTGCTATTTTGAGATAAGCCTTCTCACTTCACTTGGAGCTAGCCATTTCAGCTAGACTGGCTAGTCAGCAAACCCTCAGGATCTGCCTGTCTCTGCACCCTGCCCCAGGACTGGAGTTAAGAGACATGTGTGTCCTGGGTAACCTAACTGTGCCTCAGTGAGGGAGCATTTCACGCACTGAGTCATATCCTCATCCCCTGTTTGATTTTGTTTGGCTCTGTTTAGACAGAGTCCTATTAGATAGCCCAGGCTGGCTGGAACTCGCAGGCCTCTTATTTCTGCTTCTCGGGAGCTACTGGGATTGTAGGTGTGCACCACCACACACAGACAAATCCTTCCCTCTTTTCTCTTCCCTTTTTCCTCCCTCTTTTTCTTCTTCGTTTATTTATTAACCAGACATTAAAAGGTACTGTGTATTGTATCCATCACCATGCATCCCATGCCGTTAACCACTGAGCTGCATTCCCTGCCTAGGACATATTCATTCAGACCAGCTGTATGTAAAGAACTGAATAGTCCCCTGTGTCTGGTAGCTGCCATAATGAGACAGCACACACTAGAAGCCCAGTGGCAACACGAGTATCCCACACGGTCACTGCTCACATGTAATGATCCAACAGCCCTGTGTCTTTGGAGGCCAGAGAGTACAGGACCCATCTGAAATAGGGTAGAGAGTCGTTGGTCCTTGGTTCCAGCACCGATGAAACCAAGCTAAGAAGACCAGGTTCACATGCGGTTGTTTCAACCCTGACTCTGGCCAGGGGATCCCTGCATGAGGAACTGTTTCGCCTGGACTGTGGTTTAAAGCATCAACCAAGGGGGCTGCAGAAAGAGATTGCTAGACTGAAGTCTTCTCCTGCATGGCCATGAGTTTCCAAAGAAGAGGAACAGAAGATAAGTTTCAGGGTATACAGAGAAGCCATCCCACAGGCGCTACCTTTGGCCAGTACAGCTGTTCTTCCGGCTGCATTCCAGCAGCTGAAGAGAGATGCTGGCTCAAGCCACTGTGGCTGTGTACGCAGAATCTGTCAGTCAGTGTTCCCACACAGGGATCCTTTAAGGAGAGCAGCAGTTCCTGACAAAGAGAACGTTCTCAAATGGACAGGAAGAATGCCAAGGGCTTGATGTATCTCTAAGTCCCAAAATTCTCCAGATGTAATTATGGATCAGAGGAGGCCAAATCCCTAGAGTCTAAAAGTTAGTTATTAGATGAAAAAAGAAAGAAAGAAAGAAAGAAAGAAGAAAGAAAGAAAGAAAGAAAGAAAGAAAGAAAGAAAGAAAGAAAGAAAGAGAGAGGGAAGGAGGGAGAGTGGGAGGGAGGGAAGGAAGACATGGCTGTTCTTAGGTATGGGTTAAGTAAAAGGCTTAGTGTAGATTTGAGGGTGAGCATAACTAGGGACACCTGGGAGGGCCCATACTGAATCATACCATGAAAGGAGTGTGGGGGGTAGCAGATGAGAGCCTGAAACCAAGAGGCCAGGAGCAAGCCAGGAGACCAAGAGAGCAGTGTAGTCAAAATGGCTGGGTTATACAGGGAAATGAAGCTGGAGGGAGGGGTCCAGCCCAGTTCCAGGGCTGGAGAGTTCAGGATAGAGGGCAGATCTGTCAACCAGGATGTCTCTATAACAGGTACAGCCAAGCTGAGAAAGGCTGGTTGAAAGAGGCCAGTGAGCAATGTCTGCTTTGATGAGTTAATAAGCACCTCAGTTAGCCATTTGTCCCAGGTCAGAGGACTAACAGTTATTAAGTTGCAATCTCCTCAAAAAGTAGAAGAAAGGAGGGAAAAGGGAGAAGACTAAAAGAGATCCCTGGCTAGGTCACACAAGAGTGTGTGTGCATATATGGGAATGTTTCTTGCTCTCTCTCTCTTTCTCTCTCTCTCTCTCTCTCTCTCTCTCTCTTTCATGTGTGTGTGAGAGAGAGAAAAAGAGAGAGAGCAAAGCATGTGCGCAGGCGTGGTGGCACATGAATGTGTGTGGATGTGAAGATCAGAAACAGATACTGGATGCCTTCCTCTATCACTTTCCCCTTAGTTTTTGAGGCAGGATCTCTCCCTGAGCTCACTGATTCAGCCAGGCCTGCTGGCCAGAAATCCCAGGGCTCCTCCTCATTTTGCCTCCCCAGCACTGGGTTATATTATTCTCAGATCACAAAGACCCCAAATATGACCAGGAGACCTACCAAGAACAAAGAGCCTTTATTTCTAGCTTAAGCTCAGACTCCCTGGCGTCCAACACAATGGATTACGGAGGGAGCCCCGAGTGACTGCAAAACTGGGTTTTTATTGTGGTTTGAGCAATGGGAATGGGAACATCCCAAGGAATGGGATGTTCCAGCTTTGGCAGTTACATGATCGGTTCGCATAGAACCAAGCTTGTCATAAACTGATTGGCTGGTACTGATCTAGGGGACAGGGAGGGACTTCATCCAGTGTCCAAGCAACAAGGCTTGCCCAGGTAAAGAAGAGTGCTAACAGAAAGTACCCAGGTAACTATAATTTTGCCTAGCTAAGCAAAAGTTTCTAACTGACCTTTAATTTGATTGTTCAAGTCCTTGGAGACTTTTCAAGGCAGTTACTAGATTATTGTTTCTGATTATTAGGGTGGTTATTGAGTTAGTGTATCTCATTTCCAAGGACTATAGTTTCATGTTCTGAGAAAAAGAAAACAGTGTCTCAGCAACTATAGGAACATTACCAAGAAACAGACTCAGCCCTATAGTGTCTTATGAAGCCTGTCATGGCAGCACAGTTGCCGCAGCGCAGCTGCTTGGGCCCTTCAGTTATAGGAGTGCACCACCAAGCTTTTTCCATGGGTACTAGGAACCCAAAGTCATGCTTTCAGGGCACGACCTTTACTGCACAACCTGTCCAGGTGTCAGCAGGAGTTCCATCCTAGACAAACCATCTCTTCCAGATGTCTCACTTCCTGCGCTTGTTACAGGGCCTCACACTTCTCATGCTCTGTGTAGATTCCTAGCAGCAGAACCAGCAGAGAGGAAAGGAGAACAGACCCAAGAGAAGATTCTGGGCTTGTCCATTTGTTTGTTGCTCATTTATTTATTTTATTTTATTTTTTATTTTTATTTTTTATTTTACTGTTGTGTGGGACATTGAACCCAGAGCCTAGCCTAACACTCCTTACTGAGCAATATCCTTGAGGTACTGGTTGGTTATTTCAAATGACTGTTCTGTGCCTGTCCATGGAAAGTGTGGACTGCCACATGCTAAGAAGATTACCATGAACTCCTTGAGCAAGCAGAAGAAGCTGGCTCCCCGTCCAGGCCTCATGTGTGCTGCCAGACACTGGTCACAGCATGGACCACACCCCCAGAGACAAGAAACGCAAGACATGAGAAGGATGCTCCTTAGAAACAGTGACCCACTGTGGTCTTTCCGGCTTTCTTCTCATTCTGCAGCCCAAGAAGTGAAATAACGCAGCCTTTTGGGAACACAGAGATATGCTGGGAAACTCAAACGTAAGTTTTTGATAAACAAGTCTAAATTGGATTTAGAAAGAAAGATAGAAACAAAGAAACAAAGACAGAAAGAAAAGCCTTATAAAGTCCAAAAGGCTATACCAGCTATTACTTTTCTTGGGTTAATCAACACTAGATCCAGGTATAAACACAAAGAAAGGTCTTTCAGAAGAAACAGATTGACCTGCACGTATTTGATAATAGAACCTTCCCCGTATGCTTACTCCAAGATTACAAGAGGAAGCAATGCATGAAAGCAATAGTTTAACTAAACGAGTGAAACGTGTATAATATAAGACATTGTTCCTGTAAAATATGAGATTTTGGTTGGGGAAATTGGCTTTGCTCACTTGAGTTGTAAATGATCTCTCTGGCTTTTAATTAACTTATTCCTGTACTGAACTGTACATCCTGAGTATAACTAAACTACAGAAAGTAGACAGTTACTTGCAAATCCTATTCACCAGCTGCGGGTATTTGTTAATCAGAAGGGCAACTTTGTGTAAAACAATCTGCCATTCCTAATTTTACTGGTGTGTACTTGTAAGACTATGTAGGTCTGGCTGTCCTAAAATCTACTGTGTACACCAGGCTCACTTCTGCCTCCCAAGTGCTGGAATTAAATACCTATGCCACCAGGCCGGCTTTTTTTTTTTTTCTATTAAGTTTGTTGATTTTCAACTGGGGTCTACCCTAAGGCTGTGTTTCATGCTTTCCTTTTGTTTTCTCGGAAAGACAGATTCCAGTAATGAGTGCCTACCAAGGAAAGAACAGGGTTTACACAGACTTCGTCACTGAGCATCAGTCGTTATATGGGATCTTTCACCCCGTGTTTCAAAGGAAAAAGAACAAAGCTGAGGATCTGGAAGGGCAATCAGTGCACTGTGGCTAGGAAGACCACTCAGTCAGCGTGCCTGCGAGGAACTGAGTTCAGTTCTCCAGTGCCCACATAAAAAGCTGGAGGGGTTATTAAAATGGAAGTTTCTGGCTTCTTCCAAGACTCAGGTGTGCCAGGTGATGTTTTGCTAGAAACTGTCTTGTGAAAGGGCATGTGATGTTTTGCTTCGAGAAGTCTCATGGGAGGGGATGATTTTGGCTAGCTGAAAACATCTGTCGGTGGATTCTTTTTTTATATTCATTACAGTTTATTCACTTTGTATCCCAGCTGTAGCCCCCTCCCTCATTCCCCCCCAATCCCATCCCCCTCCCTCATCTCCTCCCATGCCCCTACCCAAATCCACTGATAGGGGAGGTCCTACTCTCCTTCCATCTGACTCTAGCATATCAGGTCTCATCAGGACTGGCTGCATTGTCTTCCTCTGTGGCCTGGTAAGGCTGCACTCCCCTTGGGGAGGTGATTAAAGAGCCAGCCACTGAGTTCATGTCAGAGATAGTCCCTGTTCCCATTACTAGAGAACCCACCGGATACTGAGCTGCCATGGGCAACATCTGAGCAGAGGCTCCAGGTTATCTCCATGCATGGTCCTTGGTTGGAGTATCAGTCTCAAAAAAGACCTTTGGGCCCAGATTTTTTTGGTTCTGTTGCTCTCCTTGTGGAGCTCCTGTCCCTTCCAGGTCTTACTATCTCCCCCTTCTTTCATAAGATTCCCTGAACTCTGCCCAAAGTTTGGTTATGAGCCCCAGCATACACTGCTGGGTAGACTCTTTCAGAGGCCCTCTGTGGTAGGCTCCTGTCCTGTGTCCTGTTTTTTCCCTCTTCCAATGTTCATCCCATTTGCCTTTGTGAGTGAGGATTGATCATCTTACCCAGGACCTTCCTTGCTTAGCTTCTTTAGGTGTACAGATTTTAGTATGTTCATCTTATATTATGTGTAATATCCACCTATAAGTGAGTAGATACCATGTGTGTCTTTCTGCTTCTGGGATACCTCACTCAGGATGATGATCTTTTCTAGATCCCATCATTTGCCTGCAAATTTCATGATTTCCTTGTTTTTAATTGCTGAGTAATATTCCATTGTGTAAATGTACCACAATTTCTGTATCCATTCCTCAGCTGAGAGACTGGGTTGTTTCCAGGTTCTGGTTATTATGAATTTCACCTTACACCCATCAGAATGGCTAAGATCAAAAACTCAAGAGACAATATATGCTGGAGAGGATGTGAAGAAAAGGGAACACTCCTTTATTGCTAGTAGGAATGTAAACTTGTACAACCACTTTGGAAATCAACCTGGCGCTTTCTCAGACAATTAGAAATAGCGCTTCCTCAAGATCCAGGTATACCACTCCTAGGCATATATTGAAAATATGCTGAAGTACACAACAAGAACATTTGCTCAACCATGTTCATAGCAGCTTTATTCATAACAGCCAGAACCGTGGGTGGACTCTGAGGAGAGGAGATGTATAGAAGCCCATGGATAGTGAGACAAGGCTTTTTGGATCAATATCACTTCACTGGCCTTTGTTTTTTTGACACTGCAGTTCACAGAAACATCCCAGAGAACTTCTCATGGCAATCTGACTGCGTCTTGCTACTTTTGCTGACTTGTTCTGATTCAACAGTCTTGCTGTTTCTGATGAATCATGTGGATTCTTGTTGCTGTTTGGTGTTGGCATTTTGGACTGCTGATATCCAGACAGCAAAGAGTGGACACGCCCAAAGGAACTTTGCACCTAAAAAGGTCCACAACCCCCTATTCCTAATAGCCTTCTTTCTCCCCTATCTCTGGCCAGTGAGTTGAAAGGGAGGTAGAAGCATTTAAGAACCCTAAGTAAAGTAGGCTTATTGAAAAATCTAAGCCCACAGGTTATGTGTCTGTAGCCACAGGGTTAGGAAGCAGAGACAGCAGGATCCATTGGCTGTTAAGGCTAGCCTAATCAGTGAGCTCTGGGTTCAGCAAGAGACCCTCAGAATGTAAGGTGGTTCTTGATGGAGAAGATGCCTAGAGATGGCCCTGTCCTCACAAATCAAGGTGAGGGAAAAGGAGACAAGGAGTGGATTGGGGGAGGGAGGATATGAATCAGCTAGTGATTAAGTGAGAACATGGAGGCAGGCCTTTGGCCATCAAATATAACATCCTTTAGCATGAATGAAACCCATCTGAGAACTGAACTTCTCCCCTCCTCCAGCAGGCTCCTCTGTCTGCTCCCATATTAGGCAGCCATGTTGGAAAGCTTAGGCTTTCTCTCACCCTATTTTGGCTGTGACAAAGGCATGTGCCCCTAGGAATATGACACAGGAAATGACATTCCAACTCTCAGATCTATGTTTCTGAAAAACATTTTCTTCTTGCAGGGAGACATTGTTAGCATTTACAAACTGCTCTAGGAAACTCGTTCGCTTGTAAGGAACATGACTGCACAATCACTCTGCAACAGAAGGTAGGGTGTTAATTATTGACAAGAGATTGCCCAAAGATACAGTACACAATTATTAATAGAGCTTTTGGGAATACTGGGTTAAAATGAGCAGAACCCTGGAACATCAAACAGTACTGCAGCTCTTGGAAGCATTCACAGACCTCCAACAGGGAGAGCTCCGTGAACGTAAAACTGAATGTTGTTCTCATTCCGTTATGATTCTGGTGTTTGTTAAAATTTTAGAACCTGAGGTGAGGAAAGGTGCCTGTCAGACAAGCATAAAGACTTGAGTTTAATCCTCAGAACACAAGCAGAAGTGCTGGCACCGCAGTGCACGCTTGTAAACCCAGTGCTTAGTGGTTGAATCACTGAGGCTTGCTTGCCAGCTCCAGGGCACTGAAGAGGATCCAACTCAATAAACAACATGGATGGCTTCTGAGGTGTCCCAAGGCAATCCTCTGGCCTTCTACACCCACCCATACACGCACACACATTATAAAACCTAGCAGGTACCGGATGCATGCATGGTCAAGGAGCCAACATTTCCAGTTCAAGCCAGTTCCAAGCTCCATTCTTGAGAACTGATGAGAGGGTGGTGCGGCACTGCTGCGGGGTCCATAGCACCAGAAAGGGCAACAAGATGGACTTTTCTGAGGGAAAAGGGAGCTGATGTCCGGCTAACGGTTGAGAGTTAGAAACAAAAAAAAAAAAAATAGCCATTTTGGAATTCCTTACACTTACCAGGAAATATGGCAAGCACTCAGCATTGCTTAATGCAATCATTGAAGTCTGCTGCCCCAGGAGTTGGGTCATTGTCTGGCAGACCTGCAAATCGGGAGCTAGACACTAAAGCACTCCCCACAGGTGTTTAGGAAAAGCAAAGCAAAAGCAAAGCAAAGATCATAGGTTGTCACATACTGCAATGTTAAATGTTTGCCTTGGGGATTTGTGCTTAACTTGGCAAACAGTAAAGACCTTTTCATATCAGGCCATCTCTCCACAGAATTGAGATGTGTTGGCTTTATCTAGAAACCAAGTGTCTGAGGCTTTTTGTTGTTCCTCTGACAGGGTCTCCTATAGACAGGACAGGCCTCAAAGTACTTGTAGCCCTCCTATTTCCCAAGTGGTGAGGCTTTTCTAATCACATTTGGCACATAAATGCAGGAAGAAAAGATTAAACAATGGCTAAACTGAAGTGATCCACCAACAAAGTGATAATAAATTGCAAGCCCCTATCTATCACCAGAAAGCGTGTCATTTACAGGTTCTTGTCACAAACTGGTAACAAAATAAACGGCTATGAGAGTTGCTGAGCAGCCACTGAGGGTGAACAGGGCCATCCTGGGTGTCCAGAGTGTAACTTCCACAGACATTTCCCATTCATTGTAAAAGAACATCTTTGCATGAATTTTATGATTGTAAAAGTAATACATGCTCACTACAGAAAACTTGGGAAAAATGAAGAAAGCACAAATATGTATATCACTAATTCCTAGCCCTCTGCCACAACCCATGCTGCCTTCTGCCACACACTATAATGTTTTAATAAAGTGTGAAGAGTCTCCCTGTATAATGACTCTATTGTCTGGGGCCCGCAGGCTTCTTTGCACACAAACTGTCAGAGCTGGTCACATCTACCTGGTCCTCAGCTCCCTTATCCATAACCTCTTCTCATCCTCTCTTTAAGAATGACTCTTCACATGCTTCCTTTCTTTCTAGCCTGAAAGCAGGGACCAGGCTTTCCTATATCTGATGTTAAGTCAGGAGAAAGGTCAAAGCATAATCTTTAGGTTGGCTCTCAAGTTGGTAGGCAAAGTTGTTGGCTATTCATGCTGACTGAAGCATGGAAAAGCTTCCCTGTAATTCATTCGCTCTGTAAACTTTATATATTTTGTAAACATTGCAAACCCCCAAGACAACACAGAGAGAGAGAGATAGAGAATGCCTGAGGAGCTTCACAGCCAGGGACCTCCCACAGACCTCTCTAGCTGTCATAATGGTGTTTCCAGGCTCTGTAACTGTCACAAAGGTCATCTCCAGCCCCTCAATAGGACCCTTCCCAGATTATACTAATTTTAATTAGTCATCAATCCCAGAGCAGGTTCACCCACCATCCCTGAGCTCCCCCAAGCTCAGGACTTGAAACCCTACCAATCTTCACCCTGGAAAAATCTCTGCCCTAGAAAGCTCTACCCCCTAAGAACTCCTACATAAAGGTTGTGTCTGATGTCCGAGCAGGGGCAGCCAGCCCTGGATCCATCACTTCACACCCTGGACCTTCCCAATAAATCTCTGCCTGGTGTGACTCTTTCATCAGAAGAAGCCAAGAAACAATTAAGAGAAGATGGGAAGAAGTGAAGTAAGGCTGCTGCTCCTGACTCCTCAGCTCAGCTCACCCTCACCTGGGAGCTGTAACACCTCTGCTGAGGAGGCTTCCTTTCAGAGCTGTGTGGTTCCTGGACTCCAGAGTCCCAGGACACCCTTCCATCTAAGCAGGAAGGCCAACAATCGTATCAGTCATGTTTCCCACTGCTGTGACAAAATTCTTGAGACAAACAACTTAATGGAGGAAACATTCCAGAAAGTTCTATCTGAGAAATGGAGGTTCAGCTTGGGGCCTGAGTGAGGCTGACACCACGGTGGTATAATTGCACAGCAAAGGAGACTGCTTACCTCACAGAGCCAGGAAGCAGCCAAACAAATGCTCATCCCCAGCTGGCTTCCTCCTTTGCTCCATTTTTGATCCATCTGGATCTCAGTCTGTGGTATAGGAAACCCTGTCACTCAGGGTGAGTTTTCTCAGTTTGACCTCTTTGGAAATGCCACCACAGATATGGCAGTGTATTTCCTAGGCCATCTCTGACTCAATCAGGTTGACTGAAAGACTAAACATCACAGACACTTTGTGAGCAATGGGGCATTCAGACACAGGAGAATAAAGATAACCTGGAGAATCCTTGTAAGAAAGAGAACGACCCTCTTTTGTCAAAATGGTCTTCTCTCAAAAAAGAACCCTGGCTTCAGATAATTTTTCACTTCTCCAATCAGCACTTATTTTCCAAGCACCTCTGACATGAGAGTTACAGGACAAAATGACAAAATGACAAAATGAATGGCAAGGAGACTTTCTTGGTTCTATTGCCAGTGAGAAACTATTCCCAGAGTGAAAGACTGGACCTATTGATCATTTGATTCCTTATTCTCAGTTTTACAATGTGCATGAGCCTAATGGTGTCAGTAGAGAGGGCTTGAAGAACAGGGGTCTGGATAGAACATTTGGCTTGGGTCCTAAATCTGGGCTTCAGACACTGCTGCAGGCTGGGTTCCCACCTCTCCATAAGGTGATCTCAGGCTTCCTGCTTTGCTTGTGGTAATTTGGCTTATGAAGAGGCTGGTCTCCCCTCAGAATGCAAAAGAGGAAGCTGTCAGGGCTTCTAGAATGGGCACAGTACACTTCCACCATATTCCGATGGGCAAAGCATGTCACAATATAAGCCTAGATTCCAAAGCGGAAGAGTGCACACAGGGTTTGGCTATGAGGATGGGAATTCACTGGGTGTGCTACCAATGGGCTGCCATAGAAACTCAACATCAAATATAACTGAGGGACACTAACTGCACTGTCTTTTCTGCTACACAGCGCGCAACCCCACAGACCTTCCCCTACCGCTACTGTTTCTGAACGTCATCCAAATTCAGCTGTTTCTCATGTCACCGGGTGGTCGTTAAGCAGATCTGCCCCAGTTCTAAGCCTATGTGGCTGTCTAGCTTTAGCAAGCCAATATCTGGGGAAGAAAAGAACTCAGGACTCACTCAAGACAGCGATGTTGAGCTCCTGCTGCCAGCAGCTATGGGGTTGGAAGGAAGAAGTCCCACTAGCCCTCAACACCTGCTGTCAGGTCTGCCATTGCTGCCTGCATTCTTTCTCTCCCGGACGCTCCTAAACTCCCTATCTCTACAGTTCTTGGTGACAGAATTTCCCGGTTCTCAGAATGACTCGTCAGATCCCCCAGTGTTTTGATAGCCTCTTGTGTTCTCTATCCTTGTTGACTTTTCCAGTTCCCAAACTGAATGCTGTGTTCTAGGAGTGACCGTGCACAGTGGGGGTTTCAGAACTGTGGCAAGGGAAGCCTGGGGAGCAAGCTAGTTGGTAGGAAGAAGGGACTAAGAAATTTATTCTTGAGAAAAATTGTTTGGAGATGGAGACTTAATATGCTACCCAGGCCAGCCTTGAACTCATGCCTTCAAGTGATCTTTCCACTGCATTCTCCCAAAAAGCTAGGACTAGAAGAATGCACGTTACTGCACATAGATGCTCTTTCTTTTATGAGTGATGAGAAAGTAAGGATGGGTCACCAAGACATCAGTGCATTAGTCGTGAAATTGTTAATAAAATATATACTTAGTTAAAGCAATTAAATGTAGATTTGGAATGGATGCATAGTGGCCTTTAGAAATGACTCCTAAGTCTATAGTCTTGGCATGTACAGACGAAAGCAAAAGTTACCTGGGTTCAGTAGAACAGAATTCAGTGGTGGTGTCCACCGCTGTATTTTTCACATTGCTAACTGCCCATCAATGGTTCCATGAAGAATTATTCCGCTTCAGTTCCAGAAATCGGATCACATGCATCTAAGCTGTAGTTCTACTATTTATCTTGGGCAAGTTACTCAATTCCCTCTGTTTTCTCATCTGTGTAATGAAAACTGTAACAGCACTAACCCAGGGCCCGCGAGATGGCTCAGCACATAAAGGTGCTTGCTGCCAGGTTTGATCGCCCGAGTTTGATCCCTGGAACCCACATGGCAGAAAGAGAGACTGGCTTCCTCAAGTTGTCCTCTGACATGACGCATGTTCACATCCAATAAATAAATAATACCACCTATTGCATACAGTTGTTGAACTAATGATATTTTCAAAAAGTTCTTAGCACCTCTGTTGATTATTATTCTGTTGCTGTGAAGAGACACCGTGGCCAAGGCAACTCTCATAAAAGGAAGCATTTAACTGGGGCTTGCTTACAGTTTCAGAGGCTTAGTCTATGACCATCACGGCAGGAAACAGACAGGCATGGTGCTGGAGCCGTAGCTGAGAGCCTCACATCTTGATCTACAGGCAGTAGGCCTGGGAATGGGGGGGAGGAGGGGGAGAGGAAGGGGGAGGAAGAGGAAGACAGAGACTGGGTCTTGCATGGGCTTTTGAAATTTCAAATTGCATCTCTAGTGATACCCACTGTCTTCAACAATGACAAACCTTCTAGTCCTTCCCAAACAGTTCAACTAACTGGGGACCAAACATTCAAATATATGAGTCTATGGGGCCATTTTCATTCAAACCACCATAGTACCCAACAAGTCGTAAGCACTCTCAGTAAATGTTACTGTTTTTATTCTGTAAGTTATCATCATCCTGCAGATTTTCAGCAATATTTCTTCTGAGTGTCTTCCTTTTTAAAGGTGATTTTAGGACAATGACATCTTAAGACCATGAGAAATTACAGACACTTTGCAAGCCAGCTTCTTGGTATCTTGGAAAGAAAAGGTATCAATAGCAAATAGCAAACCATCGAAAATATATACATTTTAAAAATACTTAAAGTGTCAATTATTCCCCCAAGCCTCAGAAGTTACACATTAGAAATGCTTGAACTGAGAAAAGAACTTTCAGGACATCATGTATGTTAAATGTTTTTAAGGAAGTGTGCATCTGTTGGGCTGGGGTAGGTACCAGGCCCACCCCCAAAAAAGTTTGGGTGCCAAGAAGTGGGTTTTCTCAGAGTCCATTGACGGCAATGGGCAAGCCTGGAGGTACTGGCACAGCGCATTAACTGAACGCCTTACTAATAGCGAGGTGAATAACTTTGAAATAAAGTTTTAGACAAATAAAAAAAAGCTGGGTTCATTGGAGTATAGTTATAATCTCAGTGCTGGAGAGGAGGCAGCAGATCTTTGGGGCTCACCAGCCATCAAGCATAGCTGAATCTGCAAGCCCCAGGTCAGGAAGAGCCTGTTTCAATGGAAGGGTGGGCGGTGCCTGGAGAACAGTCTCTGAGGCCGTCCTCTGGCGGCCACAATCATGCATATGCGTGTGCATGTACACACACAGGCGCAATTTAGAGGAGGTAATTTGTATAGGGAAGAAATGAGATCCAGCTAACCAGTGTAGAACTTTTACTTGGGATGCAGAGATATACACTTCCAGAGTGACTTTTCGGCCTTCAGTTGCCCTCTGACATTCTCTCTTCTGGTGCAGTCACATGAGAGTCAAAGAGGTATCCGATGAAGCAGGACAGAGCAAACAGGATGCCCAAGCATCCTGTCACATGGGCCCTGCTCTTCTGGACTTACAGGATTTTGTTGGCATAGAAGAACAGCAGGACCTCTGGATGATAGTGGCTCTGAAATTAGAAGTCAGAAAAGGTACATGTGAGGGAGGTTGGCATGGGACACTGGGAGAAGAAGCAGGAGTGGAAGCAGCCTGAGCAGCTTGAGCTCAGCCAACGATAACATTGTGTATCACCTTCCAGGCATCTTTCCATTTGCATCTCCATTGCAACTGTACTATTAGCCTGAGTTATTTTAGGGGGTAGTGGGAGGGAACTTCCTGCTACACTGGGTCGCTTCCGGTGTTCAAGGCCTGAAGGTGAGGGACTCACAGGAGAATTCTTTCCTGCTGTGGCTCACTCACCAGCTGCCTGGAAAGCCTGGGGTTCCTCTGATCTTCTTCGCTTGGGAAACGCTGCTCCATCCTGGGTTTCAGATATGGAACACAGGCTTGAACAGTCATTCTGCAAGCCTGAGGAAAATAGCATTGCCATCCACTTGCCTAAACTATGAGAGAGTTCTAGAATCCCAGGTGGGGAAGGTGATCTCAACGAGCTGCAGCCACTCTACGGCCAGGGCCACTGAGGCTTGGAAAGTAATTGTCAGGTCACTCGTGAATGGATCTTAAAGGAGCTCTGCTCACAAAAATGGACATGACTTAGTCTGTGGCACATGGAGAGGGCACAGCTGTGCCATGTACATAGCTCCTCTCACAGTTACACCACATCCGAGAACTCCCTCCCTCCCTCCTCTTCCAAAGTAATCTTATAGAGTCCTTTGCACCCACTGTTTTTGAAGCACTCACCCAGCCCCATGATCCTTTGGGGACTCGGCCTTTACCTATCTATCTAGCATTGGCAGGTGTTGGGTGAGGCAGACAAATGGGGAAGGACAAATGGGGAAGACGGCAGACTGAAGGCCCCTTTGCCCAGCTTTACCTAGGTATTTTACAGGCCATTCTAACTGGCAGGAGCTTAGGGGCCTGACTTCTCCAGTTACAGAGCTGCATCCCCCTCTAGGGACAGCAGAGATCTCACAAAGTGAGAAAAGAATGGCAGGCTCACCTTGGCAACCTGAGGGCTTTTGTCCTGTAAATGGGTCAGGAGGGAATCTCCTGTCTGGTTAACCTGGTGGGTGAAAAATTTCTTCCACTTCCTTCCAGCAAATGCAGCCAATTGCCCAAAGAGAATGAAGGCCAAGTACCGCATACTGTCATTTTCCTGTGGGTTTCCATCAACAACAAAAAACTAGAGCCAGGTCTCCATCATCAATCTCCATCACAGCAGATCACAGCCATCTTTCCGAGGTACACATTAAAGGGTGAGCATCCTACCCATGACCCTGTGTTTCCTAATCCATAAGTGGACATACACCACCGGCATTAGACACCTTGGCTTGTCTTTCAGTCTATATGGAAGCTGCTGACATGGCATCAGCCAAAGATTTCCTGCTTTCGTATCTCAATTCTTTGTTCCCTTTCCTTCCTCTTTCCCTCCCCCTTCCTGTCTCTCTCTCCTTCTTTCCCTCTCTCCCTCCTAAGTCCTTTCTCTCTCCCTCTCATTCCCTCCTTCTCAGCTCCCTCTTCTTCTCTTCCTCTCTCCCTCTTCCACCACTTTAGCCATATCGCCTCTCCCTACTATCTGAGTTTCTCCTCCCAATCAAAGAAATAAGATCCTATTCCTGCTCCCACGCTGACACCCCCACAGCTCTCCCTGCTTCTGTTCTCATCTGTTAGCTTCTTTGGGAGCCCATCACCCTCTTCTCTTCCACATAAACTGCTTGTTCCACATATCTGCTTTTCGAGACAGGGTCTCTTTATATAGTCCTGTCTGTCCTGGAACTCACTATGTCGACCAGGCCAACCTCAAAATCACAGAGAACAGCCTGCCTCTGCCTCTGCTGGGGTTAAAGGCACGCAACATCATCATGAAGCCTGGGTTCTCATTTCTAATCCAGGACAGTTTCACAGCCCGCAGTTTTGTGCTTACCCTTCCCACTTACATCATCCAATAAAGTCCTGGTCTGGAGGGTGATGTCTACAAAGAAGGAGCCCAGCCCTTGGCCCTGGATCTTGCCCAGCACGATGGTCAGGGTCTGCATGCTCTCGTGGATCACTTCAGAACTCACAGGATCATACAGACCTTTCACGAGGAGATCAAGCAGAACTTTCTTATACCGCCTCACCTGCTATCAAGGTTGGAAAAAACATTAGGATGGCACATAGAGACACACATCTACACATCCACTCCCACATATATGCACACATACATGTACATACCCACACACATACACACTCCAGTACACACACATACATGTGCACGCGCGCACGCACACACACACACACACACACATTTTTCAAACTGTAAAGCAACTTCACCCTTAATCTTCCAGTAGCCCAAGTTGCGTCTATGAGGCCTGGCTTTCCTTTTGTGGCTTTTTAACATATATCTGACTGTACTTTGCTTATATTCATCTCCACTATCCTCCCATCCTCCTTTCCCCCATTTCTCGTGCTGTTCCCCTTCCTCCTCACAACTACTTCTCTTGTGTTCATGCCATTCATATGTACAATATATAATAAAATGTATAATATACATGTTATACACACACACTTTCTTCTGAACCTGCCACAGACTCAGCCAAATAAAAATGCATCTAGTAATCCAGCACAGGGTTCCAGCTTAGTCTCAGAAGAACAGAAAGGACCAAGAGGAATGAGGCCTCTGAGTGATGGAGGTGGGGAGGTCCTTCAAGAGCAGAGGGTGGACCTCTTTCAAAGGTGGAACTCTTTCAAGAGAAAGAGTGTTCGGGGACCTTCAGAATGCTAGGTGCCTTTATAATGAAGAAGACATAAAATGGCATCAGTGTGGAGAGGGGCAAAGGAAGCCAGCATGGAAAATGTCTCTCACTAAACAAACAAGAATTACAAAAAAGCTACTGAAACTCTCAAAGAGAAAGATACCAACCCGAGTGAGTGCTGCCAACAGCTCTCAACAGTTTCCCAACGCTGACAGAGCTGAGACATGCTGGGCTGCGACGACCTTGAGCAAGTCACACCCTATATAATCTGTTCTCCTATGTATAAAGAGCCAGTGGCTTGCTTCTAGCCTGGTGCTACAAAAGTCACCAGATGTTTCTCCTGGTTGCTAAGCTACATTACGTAAGACTCCAGTAGAGCAGACAGGAGGGAGAGACACCTTGAAGAAAGGGTCGTCGTGTTTTGAGAGTGTGGATCCTGGTTGGGGGGTGGCCCCTAACAGACAGTCAGCAAGGAAAGAGAAACCTCAGTCCTACCATTGGAAGAGGCAGTTCTGCAAAAGCCATTCTTGAAATATGACCCGGAACTCCTGGAAAGCCCAGTCTCACCAACAGCGGTTTGCAGCCTTGGAAGATCCTGAGCAACTGGTCTGGATCTATACCCAAGGCCCCTCAACACAGGTGCTGCTGTTCACTGCTGGGTCTCCCTGTGGCTTGTTACAGAGTCAGCAGTTCATGGGGTACCCGCACCAGCTGTGGGGACTCTGCGCCCCCAGGGCTCAGAGCTCTTGGGAAGGCCGTCTGAATTCCACCTCCCCTACCTTCTCAGGAGCTTCACAAGCCACAGTGCCCAGGCCTCTCATCGCCAGACGGCGCTTTTTAGCGCTAGGATCCCGGGCTCTTTCTGCCAAGATGGAAAACACATTCTTCAAAGGCTCCCGTTTCTGCAACTTCAGTTTCCAGGAGACCTGGGTAGTCAAAAGCACATTAATTCAGAGGCCAGGGAGGTGGCTCAGTTGGCAATATGCTTGCTCACCAAGCATGAAGATCAGAGTTCAAATCCTCAGCACCCACAGAAGTGCTGGGTACACAGCAGGGCGTGTCTATCACCTTAGCACTGGGGAGACAGAGAAAGAACTGTAAAGCTTTAGAGTTCACTGGTCAGACAGCCCAGTCTAAACAATGAGCTCCAGTTCAGTGAGAGTGGAGTGCAAATGAAGAAGAGGCGTGTCTGGCATGCACTTGTGTGTGCGCGCACACACACACAGACACAAGAGACAGAGAATATCAACTCAAAAGGGCTCAGAGTAATACTCTGAACTCAGCCAAAATGTCTCTCTCTAGAGAAAATGCTGTTTTGCCTGTTCAAATTTGTCTTTCCTTCTAGACAACGAAAGCATGCCTGAGTGTGGGGTGTGTGTGTGTGTGTGTGTGTGTGTGTGTGTGTGTGTGTGTGTGTGTCCCTAGAGATTAAAGCGGAGCTTTGCGTAAACTGAGCCCTCACCTTACCGAGGAGCTACACCTCAACCTTTAAAGATGATTTACTTTTGTCAGCAAACATGTTTGTCTACATGATGAAGACACTGATACTGATGGAGAAAACAATGCAGGGGTGGAGTTGAGGAGTTCTGGGCAGAGACACACACAGCAATGAACTGTGTGACAGAGGCTAAGAGGAAAGCTGACTGTCCTCAAGACACAGGTCCCTTTTATAGTCTAAACCAGACTGTAACTCTCCTATCTGAAGAGTTCCCTTGACCCTCTTCCGACGCTTCCTTATTCTTCCGCTGTACTTCAAGATAAATCAAATGAATGGGGTGTTTGTACCCGGTTCCCTCTCCATACTTGTGCGGTCAGGCTGATGATCCTCCATCTCCATCCAGCGAAATGACAGACTCTGAGAGACCTTTCTCAGCAGTCACCTTCCTCTCCCCGACCCCTCACTGGAGTGTGACTCAATGGGCAACATCTCAACAAATACCAATTATACAAACATTTCATGACGTTTGAAGGTTGTTCCGATTTTTTAATTCATGAATCTGAGCAATTCAGGAGGAAAAAAAAAAAAAGCAAAAATTCACAATGGGGAAATACTGCACTTCTATGCAAAATCCTACACTTCCAAAGCTAAACTCTAAATAATCGCAAGATTAAAAGATAGATGGGGATATAGGCCACCTTTCTGCTGAGCAGATGAGCTCCAATGCCAAGAAGGCCCTGGTGTTCTTCAGGACACAGAGCAAGGCAACCCGCACTAGAGTCAGCCCCCAGACAATGAAAGACCTGACAAGGGGGACAGGAGATGATGGCTCAGTGGGAAAAGCACTGGCCATGCAAGCATGAGGATCTGAGTTTGAATCCCATGAGAAGACAGGCACAACAGCACTTGTCCATAATCCCATGTTTCTTATGACAAGATGGAGGAGGGTGGGGGGAGATTCCCCAGAGAAGAGAAACCCTGTCACAAAGGAGATGGATGGTGAGGACAGACATTAAAAGGTTGTCTTCTGACTTCCATGTGTGCATCATGACACAAGAGTAACTGTATTCACACTAGAATGAACACACACACACACACAGAGAGAGAGAGAGAGAGAGAGAGAGAGGGACAGAGACAGAGAGAGAGAGAGACATACACAGAGAGAATCAAAGATAAAAACTAGCCCTCATCCTTAGGAAGCAGGTACAGGTGCGGGGTCCAGGCCCAGCTGTTTCTCAGCACTGTGGATGAGATACTGTAACTTTCCAGCATCATTGCTATTCTGTTGTCACAGGACAAGCTCAGAAGTACAGCAAAACAGACCAAGAGGAGCAGCAGCTTGAGGCTCCTGGGGGTGGAGGGGCATTCCTCAGGTCCCCATTCTTCCATCCTATAGGCTCCTTGTATCACAACCACTCAAGAAAGAAAATTCAGGTTCTCGGCCCTCACTCACAGAATACCTCAAGCGTTAAAGTAAATATTTATTGCAGTTTTTCTTTTTTCTTTTTTTTAATTTTTTGAGTTAACAGCACAATGAATCCTTCTCATCCTCTCATAAGCATCCTCCATCCCTGTTGAAAGAACTGTCATCATACATGGCTTCCAGAAGGAACCCAGACAAAGCCGTTCAAGCTACAGAGTAGCAGGCTCACATCTTACATAGTGAAGACTGGGAAAGGACACTGTGTCTGACCTTGGAGAAGAAAGAGAGCACTGATGTTCTTTTCTTCTTGGGCTGGGAAGTGGAGGTGGGAAGGAGCTGGCTCAGGATTCTCCGTGTTTGTTCCATGAAACTAAAATGGAAAAAGAAAATGGAAAAAAATCAGCATGTGAGCCACAGCCGGTGGTCTGAAGGCAGCCCTGCTGTTCCCTCTGTGGAATGTGCCCTATTGTGAAAGAGTACAAAGACAGTGGGAGCCTTTCACCTTGGTTTGGAGCCAGGAGTCACATGACAAGATCAAAGCACAGCACAACAGGAGCTCAGGCTCCTGCAGGTCATTCCTCAGGTCCCCATTCCTCCGTCCTATAGGCTCCTTGCATCACAACGATTCCAGAAATAAAACCCAGGTCCTAGGCCCTTACCCACAGAATCCTCAAGGGTTAAAGTAAGAAGTGGCTTGAAATTTGTGTTTCTTAAAGATCTGCAAAAGTGTCAATGGCATTTGGGGTGGGGGGCAGGGTCTCATGGAGCCCATGGTGACCTTAAACCCAAATTGGGGCTGAGAATGACCTTGAACTTCTGATTTCCCTGCTTCCACTTCCTGAGTGTTGGCATTAGAGGGGTGGGCTACCATGCCTGGTTGAACTGGTGGTGGAGATGGAACCCAGGGTTTCATGCATGCCAGACATTATGGTTGGTTTTAATGTCAACTTACGATAAATTAGGACAATCTGAGTAAGGAGCTGCTCCTGAAGAAGCGTCCTGGTTGTTATGACTGACGTGGGAAGTCCCACCCTGATCGCAGCTGCCACCCTCTGGTAGCAATCCAGACAAAAAGGAAAGTCAGAGGGGTGACCATCTAGCCTTTCACTCTCTTGGCCTCTCTGCTTCAGAATGAGTCGATCTGTACTATTGCTGCAGCTGCTCATGAGGGTGCAGCAGAGTCAGCGTCCCCAAGCTCCCATCACGGACTAGGAACCAGGGGCACCAGAAAGAGGCTTCGGAAACACCCTGTCTTGTGGACTGAGTGATTCCCTTCTGTTGGCCCCACATGAGGACAGCGATTGTGGGACTTCTCCAACTGCTGAAGCATCCAGCCTCAGGGACACAGTCACTACCAAGCTCTCGGCTAATGGCATAATGAGAACTTGGCTTGGTTTCCTGTCACTTGAGCTCTCTGGCTGCAGGAGAGAAGACTCCCTCCCAGGGCACACTTAGACTTCAGGTAATTTATATGCATCTGGAGCCAGGCAGTTTTATTACTCAGCTCAGTTTTTTTTTTTCTTTTCTTTTGTAAATTTGCCCCAAAATGCTAAAATAACCAGCTGTTATTCTCCTGATTTTTTTCCAGAAATGTTCAGAGGTCTCATGCGCAGAATCACTAAATTCCACACACCCACAGAAATGAATCAAAAATGCGATTATCTCAATGAGTGCGTGCATGCCATGGACGTCCAGCTCTCATGCTGCCCGAGGGGTCTTTAGTGACCGTAGGCTGCTTCCGGCTGGAGAGCCAGCTTCGTATGATACTAAGCCCACTAAAAGGACTCAGCTTTACAATTCTGTTGCTCCAGCTCCACAATTTGACCACAATTTGTTTTAGTCAGGCTCCTCTAGAGGAACAGAACAAAGAGAGGTCTGTGTGTGTGCGTGCATGTGCGTGCGTGCGTGTGTGTGTGTGTGTGTGTGTGTGTGTGCGTGTGTGTAGTGGTGGTGGCGATGGTGGTGGTTTGAATGAGAATAGCCCTCATGGGCTCATATGTTTGAATGTTTAGCCCCTAGTTGTTGGAACTGTTTGGGAAACATTAGGAGGTGTGGCCTTGGTGGAGGTGTGGCACTAGGGGTGAGCTTTGAGTTTTTCAAAGCCCATGCCATCCCAGTGTGCCACTCTCTGCCCAGTGGTTGCTGCTTCAACATATAAGCTGCCGGCTACTGCTCCATTGCCAGGCCTGCATGCTGCCTCATGCCTGCAATGATGCTCATGGACTCCAGCCCTCCGTTACTATTAGCCCCAGATTAAATATGTTCTTTTATAAGCTGCCTTGGTCATGTGTTGTCATAGCAATAGAATACTTTTTATACACACACATATTCAAATCCTTTATTCAGTTTTAATTACATTATCTTGTTTTAATTTCAGGAATTCTTTATCAATTCTGAATACTAAGCTCTTAGATATGTTATTTTTCAAATATTTTTTTCCACTATGTGGACTGCCCTTCTGCTTTCTTGGTAGTCCCTTTGATATTCTAAAGCTACTTTTGATGCCAAATTGCTTGCCAGAGTTATTTTCTCTACCCATGCTTTAAAATTTATATCTAAGGACTTGTTACTAAGTACAAGGTCAAGAATATTTGTTGTTATAGTTCAAGTGTTTTACAGTTTTTATTCTTAAATTTAGGTCATTTGATTTTGGCAAGATGGTTTGGTTTGGATTTTTGAGATAAGGTTTCACTGTGTATCCCTGGCTGACCTTGAACTTCCAGCAATTCTCTTGTCTCTGTTTTCTGAGTGCTGGAATCATGGTTACACACC
The DNA here is from genome assembly GCF_907164565.1 of Psammomys obesus. Taxonomy (NCBI): domain Eukaryota; kingdom Metazoa; phylum Chordata; class Mammalia; order Rodentia; family Muridae; genus Psammomys; species Psammomys obesus. The sequence goes on along the minus strand of NW_026596040.1, from coordinate 34,482,736 downwards.
TCCACACTCAGCATTCGGTGCTCCTTGCTTAATATGGTGTGAGGTACGGCGTTTCTTCAGTGGCAACTGACTTTGGGACATTCTGCAGCTTTAACAGAAGAGGCCCACAGATCTCTGCAGGCGGTTCCCAACCCTGGATGTATCAGGATCACCTGCAGAATTTTCAAAGCCCAGTGTCCTTGCTGTCCCAGGACAATGCTATCATCGTCTCTGGAGGTGGCCTCAGCATCAACCAAATAGCCAATCACTGAGCGAGAGTGGCCAGTGGCCAGACACCTGCCTTGGTTTGCCTGGTGTTGAGGAGCTTCCTGAAGTCAAGGGGCCCCGGGGAAACCTGGAACACAGTCCCACCCAACAGGTCCCAGCCCTTTTAGGAGGCCATATTCGTTTTCCCTGTCATTTTTGTCATGAAAATGCATCTTTTAGCTACAGGTAGGTGTCTAGTAGCCATTTCCTCCAGGGACATATTCTCAAATGGGTTATCCAATCCCAAGTGGTCAGCTCTGGACACAGACACAAGCAATGCTAAATGAATTCAGTGGGTTGTATATATGTGTGTGTGAATATATGTGTGTGTGTGTGTGTGTGTGTGTGTGTGTGTGTGTGTGTGTGTGTATCAATAATAAAGAAGTCAGCATGAGTCTGGGAGGGAGGTGGGGACACAGGAGGAGTTACGGCAGGAGGAGTGCTGGGAGTGATACGGTGCAGTGCTTATTCATGAATTTCTCAAAAAAATATCTTTTAAATAAACAAAAACCCCTCTTTCCTCCCTAGCCTCCAGTCTCTCTCTCTCTTTTTTTTTTTATTGCTCCCTCATCCCTATTGCTCCCTTTATCCCTATGATGGGGACTAAAGTCAAACACAGGACAAATGGAGATGAGGTGATGGCAGTAGAGTGCTTGTTGCACAAGATGAGGACCTGAGTTTGAATCCAGCACCCATGAAAAAGCCAGGCATGGCAGAACACCCCTGAATCCCAGTGTTTGGGAGGCAGAGAGAAGATCCCTGAGGCTTGCTAGCCAACCAGTTTCACCAAACTACTGAGTTGCAGGTTCAGTCAAAAACCTTGTCTCAAAAAAATAAAGTGGAGAGCAACTAAAGAAGGCCCTTAATGTTAACTTCTGACCTTCACATGCAGCATACACACACACACACACACACACACACACACACACACACACACACACA